>NW_006787408.1:880779-962188 GCF_000442215.2 Lipotes vexillifer
TAGGGAAAGGAAAAGAAATTGTGTACCCATGATACACTATGGAGGGCTTGAGGAAAATATGATATGGCAGTGGTTTGCAAGATACTGAGAAGGTTTCCAACCCAGTTATCATCCATTGCAGCTGGAAGAATTTAATGGGATATGGTCCAATGAAACAAACCTGTTGTAACGTTCTTGTAGTAAACTCTAGTGTCTTGAGAATCAATATTGCGTGATAGTTAAGAAACCTTCTGTTTGGAGCCTGACTGCCTGGGCTTGAGCGTCATCACTTACTAGCTGTATAGCTTTGACCAAGTTATTTAACTACTTTGTGCCACAGTTTCCTTAAAATGACAAAACTTCCAGGTTTAGTGTAAGAATCAAATGAGTTAAACATTTAAAGTTCTTAGAAGAATGCTTGGCATTTAGAAAGAGCTTAATACACGAAATCTATTATTGTTGTTTCAAGATTCATTTTGTACTTATACTTACATTTTTATAATTTTTAAAAATAATTTCAGAATCTGTTATAGCTGGAATGTTCCTTGTTAAAGACCTGAGCCTAACTTTGGAGAAAGAAAGTCAAAGTAAGAACTCAGTTTTAGTTGATTAATATTTATCAACCATAAATATTAAGTAGCATGGGGTGGGATTTATAAAATGTTGAAATCATGGCTTCTACCCTTCTAGTAAACTTGAGAATAGAGAACATGCTATATGCTGCCTATCTTTGTAACCTAAATTGTACCTTGTATAATTCAAATAGTTGTTCAGTGAAAGTCGGATCAACATGAATCCTAATATATTGCTAGTACATATTAGACACTTGATAAGTACAACTTGAATGAAAGGATATGTGTGTGTGTGTGTGTGTGTGTGAGAAAGTGTTCACTATTTTCACTACTGTTGGAGGACTTAAATTATAACAGGAGAGTTTTAAGTTAGATATAATTAGAAGCACCCTAACTGTAGGGTTGTGAAACCTTCTAGTCCTTTACGAAGAGAAATAACAGAATCTATGTAATTGTAAAGAATAGATTACCAGACAATATTTAACTCTTTATTTGCTGTAGGAGAATATTTAGCTCTTTATTGAGAGACCATCAAGCCCTCTTACACTCTAATTCTCAAATGTATTAAAATTTGTACATTCTTGTGAAAGAAGAAGCAAAAAGACCTTAGAATGAAAAGATTTAACTATAGCAAACTTTACCTTTCTACATGTCATCACTCTCTTTTAGAGGAAACCAACTAGGGGAAAGTGAAAGAAATCACCACTAATAACTCCCCTCCCCCCCCCCTTTTTTTTTAAGTGGTAACTATGCTTGGTGAGAAGGAGCTCATAAGAAAACTATTTTGGCTGAGGCGGCCTGCCTGTCCTTGTCATGATCTTGACTACAGTTGGAGCTGAAATCCTCAAGCTAAATATTTTTCTTTTCCTTCTTCTCTGAGAGATCAGTAATCAGTTATGCTCTTTTTCTATTTTGAGACTCCTCTTTCTCCAGCCTGAGTATGTTTTATACAAAGCTAATGCCTGGGATACTATCTCTGACTCATTCAAGCAAGCTTCTATGCTGTATTGTTAGAATAAATTCTGTTTAAAATACTTAGTGAAATATAGAATTCATAAGAATTATTGCTTTAGATTGCAGCTGCAGTGATACTGATCAACATTCATCATAAAGGCAGTTGAATGTGATTTATTTATGTTTGTATGTATGTATGTATGTTTTGAGTAGGTAGTATATGATTCAGAGTTCAAAATGTCCAAAAGATTATATACTGTGAAAAATCTCCTTCCCATCCCTGGCCTTTATCAAGCCAGTTTCCCTCCCTAGAGGCAACCACAATGACTGGTTTCTTTTGTATCCTTCCAGAGTCATTTTCTGCATACAAACAAAAACATATGAGCGGATGCATTTTTATATACTTAAGAAATGGAGATGACTTACCTTTTCTAAACTTATCGCTTTCTGAAAGGGCAATAGATGAAAGCCAAGGAGGCCAAGAGCTTCTTCTGTGAGTGTCAACTTGCTTTAAGTCATTTTCTTAAAAGTGCCTAGTATGTAAGAGTATTTGAAACGAGATAAATAAGGAGAGAAACCAAAGATGGGTTACACAGTCTCAGTAATTGTTTTCCTCTTGAAAATTTTTCTTCTCAAGACAGAAAGTCCAGATTTTACAAATTTGAGATAGCTAGTTCCTCCATGACTTGTGGAAGGATAAGATAACAGAGTCTCTTTGGAAACTAACAGCAAACCCCAAGATTTTCTTGAAAGCACAGAGCAGCATGCACAAGGGTATAAAGAAGAGCGTGCCCCATTTTGGAGTCAGATTTATCTGGGGTTGGAGACTAGCATGAGGACCTAGTAGCTTTGTGACCTTTAGGCAGTGCCAGAGTCACCTCCTGAGACTCTGTAAATTGGGAGTAATCAAACTGAACCTTGTGGTGCATTTCAGAGGACTAAATGAGAAAATCTAAGAGAAATAATATCTGACACAAAGTAGGTACTCAATAAATGTTAGCTTCTTTCTTTACCAGTCCATTTAAGATGAAAAGGCTTACTTTCATCAGATTGTGTGTTTAGTCTTACCGTGTTTCTCAGAATTGAAAACAGCATTTTGAAAGAAGTTATAGATGATCATTTTGCATGTATTAGATTTTTTTTTCACCCAACAAACAGCTTTTGTGTAGTGCTTTAACAATTTTCAGAAGTTAGCTTTCTGTTTTCTTCCTAATATCTGTCTAAGGGAGATGAGAGAAATTGATGAAAGGAGATTACAGATGAAGATGTCTCTAACAATATTTGATAGATTAAATTATTTTAAATGTTTTCTTCCTTTTTGCCCCAATCGTAGTAGTACGAGGTTTCCAAAGGCTGCAGTGATGGGCATGGAGGAGGCAACTAGCTGGGATACTGAGGCTCTCAGATTAGGTTTTAACTTCCCGAGTATAGCAATAAGACAAATAATGAGGCAACAATATCACTGAATTTTAAGTGACAGATAAGCAGATTGAAAATTCACCAACTTTTTGAGTTTTAGTTACATTAACTCGCTGTGGGATCTGAGCTAGTCACTTCACCTTTGTAGTCCTTAGATTACTTCTAAATTAAAAAAAAAAAAAAAGTCTGGGAATAGTTCCCTTTACAGATTCTCTCAGAATTACACCTGTAAGCACTATGTGAATTTATAAAAAATAGTTTTAAGACCAGCTTTACAATTTCAATGGTTATTGTATATTCAAAACAGCTATGGAAGCACTTTATTTTCATTTTAAATATTTACAATTAAAGTGATTTTATGTATACCTCAAATGCCTGATTATATACAAACCCATTACAGGGTTTATGCACACATTAAATCCTTTATTATGGGGTTTTGTGCACATTAAATGCCTCATTGTTATAGATTGTTGTTTTTCTTGTTACCATTAAATGTAACATTTCCCTAGGTGATGAAATGTATTATTATTGGGAACATTTATTTTACTGTGTGTTCAGTATTTTAAAAGAGAAAGGTATTTAAACAGCAAAGACGTAGCTGTTATGAAATTTATTTTTTTATAAATAGCTTTCAGGAGAAATCAGAGTAGTGCTTTAAAATTACAGTTAAAAAAATCATTTAATCATCACACTCCTTGTTGGCTAAGAGGGTACTAAGTGACTTCCCCCCACCCAACAATAGGCTATTCTTGATCTGCTCCCTAAGTGGACCTAAGAGTACTGGTATATTTTATGTTAGCAAGCCTTGATAGCAAAGTGCTGAAAGTTCAGGGGGCATTTGTCTCCTTTCTCACAAATTCATTTAAGTACCAGTCTTGCTGGAGCTTTAACTGGGGCAGACAACCATACAAATGACTTGAGATAAAATGAAAATAATGGACTGAGCTGAGTTCTGGGGATGGTAGTTATGCTGAACACACGTCAATAAGCTTGGAGTGTGATTCTATGCTAATGCAAGCCTGATGGATCAGCTTTCTCTTTTAGCCTGGAGGACCATTAAGCTCTGGAAGCTGGGTCAAACTGATAGAGTCTGCAAATATAGCGCATTGGTTAGTAGCAGTAAACTGACTGTGATTCCAAATGTGCGAAACTAACACTGCTTAAACACCCTCTATGATCAGGACATAGATCAGGAAGAAGATAATATTATGTGTTTTAATTTGCATAATCAAAGCTTCTCATTTTTCCACCTATAGATAACATAAAAGGGAAAAAAAACAGCTGTGAGTACTTCTATTACCTTGTTAATCTTGAATCACAGCAAATAATTTCCATAAAAATGTAAATAACTTGTTTCAAAAGAAAAGAGCATAATGAAAGATTTTCAGTGTTATTTCTTTGGAATTAAAGTGTAGGCATTGTTATGCAGTTTGGTAATGAGGAACTTGGGGCTAGGAAATGTGAAAAAAGTTTTTTTTAAAAATTGTGAGCCTTGGGCTTCCCTGGTGGCGCAGTGGTTGAGAGTCCGCCTGCCGATGCTGGGGACGTGGGTTCGTGCCCCGGTCCGGGAGGATCCCACATGCCACAGAGGGGCTGGGCCCGTGAGCCATGGCTGCTGAGCCTGCGCGTCCGGAGCCTGTGCTCCGCCACGGGAGAGGCCACAACAGTGAGAGGCCCGCGTACCGCAAAAAAAAAAAAAAAATTGTGATCCTTTTTAGTGATTTGGTTCAAACACTAAAACTTGCTGCCTGTGGTAAGTCAGATTTCTTTTAATGCGTGAGCTTTGAAATAGTAGATGTAAATTAATATTATGACCAAAATGACAGGAACTTGATCATTTCTTTTTCTCCAAAAGAAGCAAAAATGAACTAATTTGTTTCATAGCAAAAATTAAAATGAACAACACCAGAATGGAAAGAATCCAGAAGCACTTTACTTTTATGGAGCACAAATGCTAAGAGGACTGTGGTATTATAGAAAAGAGGGCCTTCTACTCACACACCACTCTTTATTCCTTTTACTCCTTACTTTTTGTATCTAAATATACTATAACTATGGAGAACAGTCCTGTTTTTGACTAACAATTATTTTGATATATAATACTTAAAGTTCTATACTTTTTACTTGAGGCTATACTATAAGGCTTTGCAGACTTATCAAAAACCTTTACTTCAGGGCTTCCCTGGTGGCGCAGTGGTTGAGAGCCTGCCTGCCGATGCGGTGGACACGGGTTCTTGCCCCGGTCTGGGAGGATCCTACGTGCCGCAAAGCGGCTGGGCCCGTGAGCCATGGCAGATGAGCCTGCGCGTCCGGAGCCTGTGCTCCGCAACGGGAGAGGCCGCAACAGAGGCCCGCGTACTGCAAAAAAAAAAAAAAAAATCCCCATTTACTTCAAATTCTATTGTCGACATTTTTGTGATGTAGGAACTCTGTTCTTTCATTTAAAAAACACTTATTTCAGGCACTGTCTTGGGCAGTGGCAGTGTGGTTGTTCTCTTGGAGCTTTTTTTTTTTTAAAAAAAATAGGGGAAACAGAGCAAACAAGTAAACAAAGACAGAATGTCAGAGTGTGTTGGGTTCTTATAGGGAACTTTTCTATCTGGGACTCTACTCTGACCATGTTTCTGCCAGATAGACTCAGATATCAATTATGATGCTGTTTTTTCAACCCAATATTTCTAGACTGTCTAAAAATTTTTTGAATGTAAAGGAAAGAAGTATACTTTTGTTAAAGAAGAATTAAGTGCTTTTGTGTACCTTGTTGTAATCCAGACTGGTATCTATAAGAAAAACTTACTAAAATTCTGTATGTATGACTTTTTCCCCTGGAGTGCTTAATATGTGTGCCAGCTCTCTTTAAGCACTTTACTCATTTATTAATTTATTTAAAAGTCTCTAAGAGGAGGTATTATTATTATTCCCAGGTGAGGAAACTGAGGCAAAGAATGTTAAATAACTTGCCCAAAGTTGTATAGCTAGTAAGTGGGCGAGGTGGGATTAAAACCTAGATAGTTCGGCTCCAGAGTCAATGTTCTTAATCACTATTACTCTATGGCAATGTGAAGAAGTTTTTTTTAGCTGCAAGTATGTTGCTATATTAAAATGCTGGTTCTGGGAGGGCAGGGAACGTGTCTATTTTGTTCAACTCTCTCCTTGCCCTTCGCACTAAACCTGGACTATAGAGGGTACCCGATAAATATTGGTTGAATGAATGTATGTAAATGCGTATTATTTGTCTATATCCAAAGTAATATTCCATATCAAATTCTTTTAAAAATTTATTTTGCTACTTATGCTTTTTTGGTGCCATAAGTATATGCCTTGTGTGTATAATCCAGCACCAGTTAGAATGACTATATGATTACTTACTAAAGATGAGTTAAGGTAGAGCCAGAATTCCTTGGCCTTGCTCAGTTCCATTCCCTGTCTGCCCTAGGTATGTGGGATTTCTCAGTGGATTACATCAGAATGAGCTCATGGTGTATCCTTGCATAATGCTTTCTACCCTTATGTTCTGAAAGGGTTAATTCATTTTCAAACTATGAGCAGTTTCTTTCTGAAAGTCAATTTACTAATAGATAGAATGTAATCTTGCTTCCAAAACGTTTCCAGTAAAATGGAATAGCAGAGACTTGCATATCGCCATTTCCAATTTTGTTTCCTTTCTCCCTGCCTGTGTTTTTGGAGGAGACAATAACATTATTTTGTAAGTATTAAACTGATATATGGTTGAAATAATGGAGGGTTTCTCATATTCCATGGTTTCTTTTAGAAACAAAAATAAAACAAAAACAGTTTTTAAAAATACAATACATATACACTCATATTGAATTTTGAACAATAATTAAAATTATTATTGTATGTTAAATAATAAAGTAGGATAAATAATAAAGTAAAAATAAATCGTTCTCATCACTCAAAATAATTCATATTCTCATCATTTAAAGCTATTAATTCTGTTAATATTTTGGTAATTATTCTTCCAGATAATTGGAATATTTAGGTACTTATGTATTTTAAATAAATTAATTTATATTTTATGTATCATTCGGTAACCTGCATTTTTTCACTGAACAATCAATAAGTTTTGGATTTTTTTCAGGACAATGAACACTATATGAACATTGTTATTTTTAATGACTTTTTAACTTTATTGTTTGGATTTATCATTCTTTTGTTGGATTCCTAATAATAGACCTAAATTCCTTTCTTGCTTTTATTTTGGCATTGCAAAGAAAACTACAGTGAATACACACACACATGCATAAATTGTTGCTGGATCAAAGATTTTATTTTGTATGCCATTATATAAAGTCCTTGTATTGTTAAGGAGTGTCTGTGTGTAAGAGGAATATTATAAAAATGAATAGAAATATAACTTAGGTATGAGGGTTTTTTTTTAAATACTTCTTAAGTCTTTTAATCTATACATTTGCTATCTCCTTTTATTTTTTCCCCTTGCAGTTTGTTAAGAAACTTGTCCTGTAGATTTTCCTATAGAGTCTGAATTACACACCCAGGTTGTCATTTAACATGAACCTCTTTCTTCTGTGTTTCCTATAAATTAATAGGTCTAGAAGCTTGAGGTGTTTCAGGTTTTTCCTTTCTCCCTCCTTTCCTTCCTCCCTTCCTTCTTTCCTTCCTCCCTTCCTTCTTTCCTTCCTTCCTTTCTTTATTTTCTTTCCTTCCTTCCCTTTCCCTCCTTCCTTCCTTCCCCTCTACCTTTCTTTCTTTCTTTCTTTCTTTCTTTCTTTCCTTCTTTCTTCCTTCCTTCCTTCCTTCCTTCCTTCCTTTCTTTCTTTCTTTCTTTCTTTCTGTCTTCTTTCTTTCCTCTCTTCCTCCCTCCCTCCCACCATTCTTTCTTCCTTCCTTCCTTCCCTCCCATCTTCCTTCCTTCCTTCCTTTCTTCCTTCCTTTCTTTCTCTCTTTCTTTCTTCTTCATAGAGCATGTTATCCCCCTCTGCCAGGAAGCATACAGTCTGGTTGAATGTCTTATTGTAATATTCACATTACAGTGAACAGTAAGCCACCAGTCCTTATGTTAATGTCTTTCCAGTCATTTGAGTTGTTATTCCAGTTCCTGGATTTGCATAACTAACTACTTCAAAACTTAATGGCGGGCTTCCCTGGTGGCGCAGTGCTTGAGGGTCCGCCTGCCGATGCAGGAGACGCGGGTTCGTGCCCCGTTTCGGGAGGACCCCGCGTGCCGCGGAGCGGCTGGGCCCGTGGGCCGTGGCCGCTGAGCCTGCGCGTCCGGAGCCTGTGCTCCGCAAATGGGAGAGGCCACAACAGTGAGAGGCCCGCATAACGCAAGGAAAAAAAAAAAAAAAAAAAAAAAAAAAAAAAAAAAAAAAAAAAAAAAAAAAAAAAAAAAAAAAAAAAAAAAAAAAAAAAAAAAAAAACTTAATGGCTTAGAGTGACATCAACAGGATGGCGGAATAGGAAGCTGCAGACCTCAGTGGTCACAGAGATACTGATTTAACACATTATACTGTCCAAAAAGCCTTTATGAGGACTCCAGAAACCAGTTAGGAGGTTGCAGTGCCATAGGCAAACTCAAAGCCAAGAACAGCTATATTGAAATGAGTAAGAAAAAGTGTTTCATTTCATCCATGTCAGCCTCTCCCCCAGGCTGACATAGCTCAGAATCAGGAGGAAAAGCCCAACTTATGGCTTCTCTATTTGGAGGGAAGGAGAAGAGTGGAAGGTACCTCTGAGTTCTGGCTTTTGGAGGCTGCCTCAGTGACCAGATTCTATCTCACCTGACTCTAAATACTGACTGATGGCATATCTTGGATGCCAGGGAACCACAGAGTACAAAAGAGAGCTCAGTGCCAGAGAGCCTGTAGCATCAGGTTGTTACAATGCCAGAGAACCTGTAGCATCACAGATACAAACCAGAGGGAGCAAGAGACAACAGGCTTCTGAAAAAGAAAATGGAAAAGCCCTCTAATTGGGAAATTACACACACAAAGCCAGAGAAGACACAGCCCCATAGAGAGTTTGAGAAGCCTCCAGAATCTCTAGCTGGGCTGACTGTTGATTTTGTTTTCCATACCAAGCTAGCTCATAAAGATTGGGAGAGGTGGATGTTTTTTCAAATGCACTGCAAAAGATAACAAAACACAGGAATAAACAGGGAAACATGGTATATGTGGCCCAAATCAAAGGAACAAATTAAATCTCCTGAAATTGACTCTAAAGAAATGGAGATCTATGAATTACCTGACAAAGAATTCAAAATATATTAAAGAAATTCAGTGTGCTACAAGAGAACATAGACAACTAGATGAAATCAGGAAAACCATCCATGAACAAAATGAGAATACCATCAAAGAGAAACTATAAAAAATAACCAAATAGAATTCAGGAGCTGAAGAATACAATAACTAAACTGAAAATTTCACTAGAGGGGAGTCACGAGTGGACCTGATCAAGCAGAAGAAAGAATCAATGAACTTGAAGATGGGTCATTTGAAATTATCAAGTCAGAGGAACAAAAAGAAAAAAGAATAAGAGACTTATGGGACATCATCAAATAGATCAATATCTGCATTATGGGAGTCTCAGCAGGAGAAGAGAGAGAGAGACTGGGGCAGAGAGCTTATTTAAGAAATAATGGCTGAAAACTTCCCAAATCTGAGGAAGAAAGTAGACACCTAAGTTCAGGAAGCTTAAAGGACTCCAACTAAGATGAACTCAGAGTTCACTGAGACACATTATAATTAAACTGTCAAAAATGAAAGAGAGAATCTTAAAAGCAGGAGAAAAATCACTTGTCACGTACAAGGGAGCTCCCATAAGATCAACAGATTTCTCAGCAAAAACCTTACAGTCCAGGCAGGAGTAGGATGATATATTCAAAGTGCTGAAAGAAAAAAAAATTGTCAACCAAGTATACTAAATCTGGCAAAACCGTTCTTCAGAAACAATGGAGATAACAAAAGCTGAGGTTGTTCATCATCACTAGCCCTGCTTTGCAAGAATTGCTAAAAGGAGTCCTTTAAGTTGAAATGAAAGAACACTAGACAGCAACACAAAAACATGTGAAGATATAAATATGCTCTCTGATAAAGATAGGTATATAGACAAATACAGAATCCTGTAATACTGCAATGAGTATATAAATAACTTTTAAGTATAGAATTTGAAAGATAAAAGCATAAAAAATAACTATAAAACTTTGTTGATGAATATAAAATATAAAAAGATGAATTTATGACATCAATAACATAAAGTGGGGGGATAGGGTTTTTGTAGGTGACCAAAGTTATCAGTTTAAAGTAAATTGTTATAATTATAAAATGTTTTATGTAATCACCATGGTAACCACAAAGAAAATACCTATCGAAGATGCACAAAATGAGAAATGAATCAAAGCACATCATCACAAAGGAAGTCAAAAGAGAGGAAAAGGGGAACAAAATAACTACAAGACATACAGAAAACAGCTAATGAAATGGCAATAGAAAGTCCTTCCCTATCAGTAATTACTTTAAATGTAAGTGGATTAAACTCCCCAATCAAAAGACAGAGTGAGCAATAGTCTCTCTCATTTTCAGTTGCTTGTTCTCAAATTGGCCCTTTCTGCTTTCCAAGCAGGACCTGTTTGTGATTTAGAGGTGTCCATGGATTGTTCCCATCTGTTTTATTTTGTCATTCATGGAGATGTCTTGTCAACTAGCTTTGTTGTAGTTGTGTCTATGGGTTTTGGTTTTTCTATTTAAAAAGTTATGCTACTATCCTGAATTAAGAAACTGAATATTGAATTTTGCTGTGTATTACTAAAACAATATCCAGAAAAAAATATTTCTCTGTATATAGTATATATACATGTCTGTTTTCCCCTTCTCTCAACAATCTTAGGTATTAGCTCTCTTTTGAAATTGTCAATTGGCAAAAAATAAGACCTTATTGAATTTTTATTTATATTTAATCAATTGCACGGTTAGCCACTTTTCCTGTATTTATGATCCATTTCATTTTTTTCTATTGTGAATTGTTTATTCTTTTGTCTATTTCCCCATTGCTATGTTTATGTTTTAAAATTAATTTTGAAGATCTCTCTGAATAATAGGGATATTAACCTTTTTCTTATCATGTTTTGATATTTCTTCTTCAGCTATTTACCTTGCAGACCCTGAAAATTGTTTTAAGATTCTGTATATTTAAATGTGTCAGTATTTTCTATTATTATTTCTTATCCCATGAAATGGTAATAATATATATTATTACATTACTTAAATTATGTATGGAATACTTTAAATCAGTGATGTTTAAAGATTAACCAAGGTATGGGTCTTGGAAATTCCTGAACCATGAAGCTTTGAAAATTGTTGAGAGAATCAAAGATGGACAAAGTCATATTTAAATTTAAAGATAATGAGCAATAACCAGGAACATTATATATTCTAAACTAAGGCAATAATTAAAAGTTAACTCAAGGAACTGAGATGTTATAGATGGTACATGTAAACAGAGTACTTGAGGTATAGAGTTTAGGAGAGGTTAGTGAGGTAAATGGGAATTGGTTTAGCTGATACACACATATACATACACATATTTATGTACATGCACTCACATATATATAGACATATACATATACTTATGCATGCATATATATTTATGTGTACATGTGTCTGAGATCTAATAAATAGAAGGTAAGAAGTATTGGCTTTATATATGGGATATATATATATGTATTTATTTTATATATATATATATATATATATATATATAAATATATATGGTAGGGCCTCCCTGGTGGCGCAGTGGTTGAGAGTCCGCCTGCCGATGCAGGGGATACGGGGTCGTGCCCCGGGCCGGGAGGGTCCCCCATGCCGCGGAGCCTGCGCGTCCGGAGCCTGTGCTCCGCAGCGGGAGAGGCCACAGCAGTGAAAGGCCCGCGTACGAGCCTGCTCGTCCGGAGCCTGTGCTCCACAACGGGAGAGGCCACAACAGTGAGAGGCCCACAAAAAAAAAAAAAAAAAAAAAAAAAAAAAAAAAAAAATATATATATATATATATGGTAGGTATTTAGGTAATTTGTTAGGATTATAGATCCTCAAAGTAAGGGGATCAGTTGGGTGAAGAAATAAGAAAGCTAATATGTATAGAATGTTTACTCTGTGGGTAGCAATTGTGTTTTCACATTTTTTTTAAAAGTAAACTTTACGATAACCCTGTGTGGTAGATATTATTATCCCTATTTTGTAGGCACTGGGAAAGTAAATTGACATGTTAGAAAGAACGTGGACTTTGGAGTCTGGTAGGTAGATGGAGTAAGCTTAACCACTGACTAGCTGTGTGACTTTGGTCCAATCACCCCTCTGTGAGTCTTGGCTTTCTCAGATGTAAAAAGGAAATAAAAATAGTACCTTACTTCAAGGGGTTGTTTTGAAGATTTTCAAAGGAATTATTTAAGATTTTTCCCAAAAGAATAAAAGAAACAATTCTATTCTAACCAGTACATGGCATTTGCTTTTAAGTTCATTTGAATGGTTATTATTTCATGTTATAAAGATTAAATGAAATAATATATATAGATACCATAGTAGTCATTTAATAAATGGTAGTTATTACTATTATTGTTGTGAGGCTCAATCTAATAACTTGTACAGGGTTTGAACTGTGTATCAGCCTTCAGTACCCTCTTTGTACTAAAATATACTATCTAAAAAAATTTTTTTTTTTTTTTAGATGTTGGGGGTAGGATTTTATTAATTAATTTATTTATTTTTGGCTATGTTGGGTCTTCGTTTCTGTGCGAGGGCTTTCTCCAGTTGTGGCAAGCGGGGGCCACTCTTCATCGCGGTGCGCGAGCCTCACACTATGGCGGCTCTCTTGTTGCGGAGCACAGGCTCCAGATGCGCAGGCTCAGTAGTTGTGGCTCACGGGCCCTGTTGCTACGCGGCATGTGGGATCCTCCCAGAGCAGGGCTCGAACCCGTGTCCCCTGCGTTAGCAGGCAGATTCTCAACCACTGCACCAGCAGGGAAGCCCCTATCTAAAAATTTTATAACACAAATATCCCATATCTCCTTTTTCATTTTAACAAATATTTGTAGATGCTAATGTAAGCCAGACCCTGAGGATACAAAAAAGTAAGACGTGCTTCCGGTCATGGAGGAGCCACAGATGGTAGAGAGGGCAGGCAGGTATAAGAAAGAAGAGATTGCTTTTTTGAAATTATGTAGGTCAGAAAACAGTATATTGGAACCTGGTTTTGACAGACTTCGATTCTCCAGATGAAACAAGTTATGTGTTGATGAGATTAAATGTTGGAGTCAAATAATAAAATATATTTATTTATATACATTTATTACCTCCTTCTATAATCATGAAATTGTATTTTTCCTAGCTACTTTTAAATCTGTGCGCATTTTCTTCCTACTTCTGCTGAGATTGATATGTGACCAGCCCTTTTTAGTTACCATCATGAGGAATGAACTAGAGGAGAGGAAAATGGGGGAGAAGCTGACTTAGCATTTGCTCTTCCAATGCAGT
Organism: Lipotes vexillifer; assembly: GCF_000442215.2. Classification (NCBI taxonomy): domain Eukaryota; kingdom Metazoa; phylum Chordata; class Mammalia; order Artiodactyla; family Lipotidae; genus Lipotes; species Lipotes vexillifer. The sequence continues at coordinate 894,209 of NW_006787408.1, forward strand.
GTGTCTAAATGGATAGCTCTACCGTGATGTTTCTTTCAGTTCCTCTTGGATTTGGAGGAGAAGGGCAGAAGGAATGTTTCCACTGGGGAAATAGTAGTTAAATTGCTTCATAGTACATCCTCCTATCAATTATTACTAAAAAGAAAACCAGAGACATGGATTGTTATAGGCCAAAGTATGTTTTTGTGGGCATTTCCTTTCAGTTTCACTTCAAGAAAAATTATAGGCCTCAATTATAAACCAAATACTTTATATAATTGAAACCTCATTAATAGATTTTACATTTTATTTACCAAAAAGCTAATAATCTATGTTTTAAAAAATAAACATTGAATCACTAACAAATTAGATCTGAATAAATAATCCCACTGCTGGAGAAGGACCATAGGGGTGGGTTATATAGCAGAACTTGTTTTTTATAAAGAGCACTGTGTCTAGTACATTTTAGAAATAATTCCATAATATAGTTTACATTTTAAGGGCTTCCCTGGTGGCGCAGTGGTTGAGAGTCCGCCTGCCGATGCAGGGGACACGGGTTCGTGCCCCGGTCCGGGCAGATCCCACATGCCGCGGAGCCTGCACATCCGGAGCCTGTGCTCCGCAACGGGAGAGGCCACAACAGTGAGAGGCCCGCGTACCGCAAAAAAAGAAGTTTACATTTTAAAATGTGAATTTACAGAGTTTACAAATTGTGAATCACTGTACTGTACACCTGCAACTTATGTGTTATACATCCACTATACTTCAATAAAAAATTAAAATTAAAAATAAATAAAATATAAGGAATAAAAGAAAAAAGTAGATTTGGAGGAAAAATATCTAAAGAAAATTTAAGTTATATACAACAAATTCCATTGTCCACATTCTGGGCAATGAAATGTTTCCATCCCATGATTTTACTCTGTGTGGAATTTTTTAGTAGATACTCTGAGGTTACAAAATATAAAAACAACCCTCTATCCTTGGGGAGTTTACAGTTTAATATGGGATAAGTAAACTATGTGGTAGAAACCTAAATGACAAAACCTAAAACAGTTTATGGAGAGAAATCGAACTACCCAAGAAGGTGGTAGACTTGCTAGAATCATAGACCTCTGCCTCTGTGGCTGATTTTTGGTTAATGGGGTACTCATCATTTATCTGTGCTCTTCTTTTCAACTGCCTTTCAAACAGCAAACTGGAACCAGTTGTTCTATTTAGAGATTATCTGTCAGGCACCATCCAAATTGAATACTGTCAAGCAGCAATTACATGAATTCTAGCACAGGCTATCTGCCTACTTGCAGCACATGGCAAAAAGAAGAATGATCTGTTTTGGAACTCCATTCATTTCATCACATCTTGTGTGGTATATGAACATCATAATAAGCATCGTAGTTCTTCTTTGGAATTGTAAAATATCTCTTGAACTTAATAGAAATTTAGAGTATAGAGAGAAAGAAAAAACTAGTCATGTGCTAGAGTAATTTGAAGAAAAAAAATATATGTATAACCAGGTCAACATATTTTGTTACTATTTCATTCCTATATGTCTGTGAACCCAACTAGATCTAAAATCTCTAAGGCAGTGACTGCTTCAGATTCAAATTCAACAAACAACTGTGCTGGGTATCTTTCCTGATCTTCCTCACCTCTTTAGACTAAGTGCTTCTCCTCTGTATTCCAAATAGCATTGTATGTTATCTCTAGCAGTTGCACTGACAGCACTGTAGATGCATTGATACACCCTTTATTGAAATGCCCTATTTCCACATTTCCTCTCTTATATTTCTAAAATATAAGCTCCTCAAACTAGTAACTTTGCCTTTCTCAGTACCTGGTACATAGAGGGCTGTATGTAAACTGAATATTTATAAACAACATAGACATTCAATGTGAAATACTGTCTAGGCACAAGAATGATGTGAGAGATGCAATTCAGGAATATTATTATTATTATTTGAACAAACTTGATTCTAGTGTTTACCAAAAATATATGTAATTGAAAGAGCCAAAATGTAATCTTTCTATAGCATGTGGTGTTAGTTTAGTATCCATCATGTTCTTTTGTATCCCATTGAACATTTAATAAATTTTATTCATATCTAATTTAAGTTTTAAATGAGATAAATGAAGGCCTTAACAAAACAGAAAGAAATTCTTAGTAAATATTAGGAACTTGTCTTGAATAAAGGAATATAAGACTGGCCTTATTTTAAAGTAGGAGTTTGTAAACATAGATAAGAATAGGTAGGATTTTTGGAAAGAATCAACTGGTGTTCCCAAAGCAGAGCTAACAACATCCGTGAGTGTATATTACAAGGATGGCCCCCAAAGGGAAGAAGCCTGTTGAATAGTCCACTATTTTATTTTATTTTATTTTATTTTATTTTTTGTGGTATGCGGGCCTCTCACTGTTGTGGCCTCTCCCGTTGTGGAGCACAGGCTCCGGACGCGCAGTCTCAGCGGCTATGGCTCACAGGCCTAGCCGCTCCACTGCATGTGGGATCTTCCCATACCGGGGCATGAACCCTTGTCCCCTGCATCGGCAGGTGGACTCCCAACCACTGAGCCACCAGGGAAGTCCTAGCCCACTATTTTAAAGGGAAATTTCATTCAGGAAGCCTCATACATGATCTCATTTTCATTTTGATTTACTAGAAGCATATGGTGGGCTATCAACAGTACCCTTCAAATCAAAATGCATCATTATTTAGGAACTTCTGAAGGGGAAATAGTCTGTGACTGCAGTCTCTGAGAACCATCTGTTCACCTACCTATGTCCCTTAGAACTGAAGCTTTAGGATATCCTTCAAAACCTATTCTTTTGTTTCTTATCATATAATGTATGGTGACTGAAATATTATTGTATTTGATTTTTGTGTAAAACAGAATGAAATCACTGGTTAAAAAAAAGAATGAGAGGACTTTACTTGATGATTTAAAAATATATATATTTATATTTAAGACATCTAAAATGCCTTTTGTCCTCAGGGTAGCACTGTAGTTCTTTGGTGCTCCAGTTGATATTGCAATTTAATACTGCACCTACAAAGAAAATTATAGTTTTAAACTGTTTATTCCAAGTGTTTTCACAATGAAGACACTGCAAAAGTGGTACAAGTATGTGGTCAAAAAAAAATGAAGTAGGAGATTATTAATTCCTTGACGGTCAAGAATATTGCAAATTCAAATGATCCCACTCATTATCAATATGGGGTCCCTTTACAGGTTTGCATATTGTAATGTGTTCTTAAAATGGGATTGATATAATGACTTTGTAGCATCTGCTACAAAGCTGATGAATTCTTTTTTTTTTTTTGCTCTGAGATTATTGTGATAATATATATCATTCAGTTTTTTATAGTGCTTTATGCATTTTTAAGAATTTTGAGTGACCCAGTTTTGTAAACTGTCTTGTAAAAAAAAAAAATGCAGTAGCATCATGTGTTCCATGTAGCAGTTACTCAATTATTTTTGTTTTCAATTAAATTAATGGAAAGAGCTCTTAATTTGTAATCCACAGGCTTGGTGGCTTTGGGCAAGTCATGTAATTTCCCTTTCCTTCAGTTTCCTCATCTTTAAAATGGGTATAATATCTCACAGGGCTGGTCTAAGGATCAATGCTTATGAATAAAAAGCCCCTAGCACATGACAAATGGTGGCACAAACTATATCATAAATATTATTATTATTATCCAAGTGGCTTAATATTGAAATAATAAAACAGAGTTTTTACACAATTATATCAGCGATAGCTCTGGGTCATAGACTCTGGGAAAGTATTTATAGTGAGGATATAGAGAATTTAGGAAAATAAAAAGACTATGTAAATGGTATTAGAGAAACACTGTGACGATGTAGTACCACATACAATTCTGTCTATCTATCTATCTATCTATCTATCTACCTATCTAAGTAATCACTTTCTTTTAAAAAACATACAGTAAAAGTCCAGTTTGATACAGTTCATTATTGAGTTATTAAGAACTCAGAGATTTGATCTAATAAAGCACGTAAACTTCATAGTAGGGCAAACCCACAATGCCATCACAAAGTTTGGAGAAACTCAGGATTAGGGTATATACATATATCCATCCTGAGAATCAGTGGATATTTATAGATCTGATATATTAGTTTCAGTACAATGATATGCTTATATACAAATATATATCAAATAAATTTGCTTAACCCTATTACAAATAAAAACTATTTTAAAACTACTTACCCACCATGGTTTGGAAATTTCACAAAACTTAAAGTTGAAACTAATGATTGAATAAATAATTCAAAAATAACTCGAGTAGGTAGCTGAGAAAAAACATAAAAACTCGGAAGTACAGATTTAAAGCCCAGTTATATAGAATTCTTTGCTGCTAGTACATTTTTGAGCACTTACAGCTTCTTCTGTTCCTCTACTTGCCTAGCTGCCACTTCTCAACTATGAAAGGGATTAAAAGACAATCAGAGCTTTTGTCAGTAGCACAGCATAGTCATTTGAAGAAGTTGGTGGCCAGACATGAAAAAACATGTAAAGAAAAAATTAAAGTGATAGGCCTAAATTCAGGACTGTCTGTATGTTCAAGATGTGGGTTAAGCCTCATCCCAGGTGAAAGATGGTAGTGTGAGAACTTGGGATTAACAAGCTACCTCACACAAAGGGAGGGATGATACTTAAGTGTACAGTCCTAAATGGCAAACGTGGTGTATGTATGGCTGCAGTGACAATTTATTTCAGTGGCCTTTAAGAATTTATATGTACCATAGAGTTAATGTGTAAAATTAAGAGCAAGTATGTTAAATATATTCTAGGAATCTGTGACTTTTTGAGAAAGATCAGAATGATACTCAAAAACAAATCACAGGTTTTTTTCTACAGAAACTTGATAAACATCTGGATAGTTGGCTAAATTTTTCAATATTCATCTATCTAATGTTTTAGGAATAGTCAACATTTCAATAATAATTTACTTTCTGATAGCTACAGATTGAGTATTGTTTTGTTTCCTTGTTTTGTCCTAAATCTATATTTTTTTCTTGCTATTTGCTGTAATTACAGATAGAAGTTTGGAGTTTAGTATTTGCAATATCTTGCTGTTGAATTCAAATTGTCAGTTGATGGCATGTCTTCAGCAGTATAGTGTATGATATTTATTTATTTTCATACTATAAGTGCTACTTGACTCTGACTGAATGTTTTTTTGTTAGAAGATTTTCTTCTCTTTATAAGCCTACTTTATTTTGGCTCCTGAATATGTCGAAATTCTTTATGTCAGCCCTTGGTTATAACACCTTTTATTTTTGAATATTTAAAATGCTCTCAAGGGACTTCCCTGGTGGCACAGTGGTTAAGAATCTGCCTGCCAGTACAGGGGACACGGGTTCGAGCCCTGGTCCGGGAAGATCCCACATGCCACAGAGCAACTAAGCTCGTGTGCCACAACTACTGAGCCTGCATGCCACAACTACTGCAGCCCACGTGCTTAGAGCCTGTGCTCTGCAACAAAGAGAAGCCACCGCTTGCCGCAACTAGAGAAAGCCTGCGCACAGCAATGAAGACCCAACGCAGCCAAAAAATTAATTAATTAATTAAAAATAAATAAGTAAAATGCTCTCAAATCTTTAACAATGACAAAGGCATTAGCTGTTTTAATTAATTAGTATGGACAAAATAAAAACAAAGGGGAACCTTTTGTCATTCAGTGGTTACAATAAAAACATGGAAAAGTTAACTGACTTTCTTTTCTAAGAATAATTATGTTGGCCTCTTTGGTACACGTTGTTACCCATGGTTTGCATTTTGAATCTTCAACAGTAAACTTTTTAATTTACTTTAATTTTTAAAAAACTTTATTGAAGTATATTTGATTTACAACGTTGTGTTAATTTTTGCTGTACAGCAAAGTGACTCATATATATTTGTATTCTTTTCCATTATGGTTTATCATAGTTTATTGAGTATAGTTCCCTGTGCCCTACAGTAGGACCTTGTTGTTTATCCAGTAAACAACATTTTAAATGTTTAAATTTGCTTAAAATTATCTAAGAATACCACAAGAAACTGTCAGTTTTATGGTTACTTCATTATAGAGTATAATAGATTCTAGCAAGATGGGATTATTTGTGGTAACTGGCATTTTACACTCTGTAAACATTTCCCTTAATCTTGTCCCTTTGCACTTAGTCTCAGCAGAATGCCTCTCTTTTGCAGCCTTGTTGGTACAGCATGACACTAAGTGACAGATTAGCAACTGGAGAACATTTTGTGAAACTGCTTATGGAAGTGAATTTGCCGAGTTCAAGGCTGTGTTTTTTCTGATCTCAAATCACCTGGCAACTTTAGATTCAGGCAGAAGTTGAAGTTTATTTTACAAAACATGAAAAAGCTTTTAAACCAGTGTATTTGAGGTAAATCTGTAGCAAAAGTGAGGCCACCTGCTGTTAAGAAGAGTGCTTACACATTCAGCACATTTCCGTCCCCAGTAGAGGGTACTGCTGAGTAAAACGCTGTCATTATTGTTTAGATTCTATAGGTGGCAGCAGTTCCTGCAGTTTCAGAGCTTAACAATGGCTTGATTTGTGGGTCTAAGAATAAAGCTGTCATGAACTCATGGGATCTTTATACTGTAAGGGCTCTTCTTTGAAATGTGATACATGAGAAAATTACGTTTAATTTTTAGTGTCTCTTTTAAGGTTTAAGTAGCTTCTCTTTCTTTTGAGTTCCATTTGTATTTTAAATCATGTCCCCAAACAAGCATTCACAGCCATAATTTTATGGTGTTATATGTTATGAAATATGTCTTTAGGTAACCAGAGAGGAAGACATGATAGAAACACTTTTTTCTTTTCCTCTTTCCCCCTCAATTGCAAGAATAATCAATCCATTGTTAATTTTTAATGTCGATGCAATCTTGGGAAGGAAATCCTAGTTGCTGTATGAGCATAATTTTCTTCATGTTCAGGAGCTGAGTGATAAATGGTTTAACATTGCCATTAAACTTTGTAGGAGGCTTTGAACTAAATTGTAGCACCTATAAAGAGTGATTTTGTCGCCGTCTTTAATATATACTGTGGTTTCCTGTTAGTGTACTCAGAACTGAGGAAGTAAGCCCTCTTAGAGCGATTCCATCACCTTTTGCCTCTGAGAAGAAGCAGAGTCATTATCAGTATGGCTGGTCATTTACACAAACACACACACACAGACACACACCCCTCCAACCATCCAAAGTAAACTCCACATTAGGTATAAAGATTGTTTATAATATAGATTATATATAAATTGTTTATAATAAAGATTGTTTATAAAGATTGACCATTTAATTTTTTTTTTTTTTTTTTTTTTTTTTTTTTGTGTTACGCGGGCCTCTCACTGTTGTGGCCTCTCCCATTGCGGAGCACAGGCTCCAGACGCGCCGGCTCAGCGGCCATGGCTCACGGGCCCAGCCGCTCCGCGGCATGTGGGATCTTCCCGGACGAGGGCACGAACCCATGTCCCCTGCATCGGCAGGCGGACTCTCAACCACTGCGCCACCAGGGAAGCCCTGACCATTTAATTTTAATGGTCAAAGTGATTATTTAAAAAAATTTTCCCTGCCAATTATTTTATTTAATACAGAGAGTTGCAAAATCCTAAATGAAACTAATTTTTTGGTTCAGGTTAAAATAGTTAAGCTTACCTCTGAAATGTTTACTCAGAAATTTAGCAACCTTTGTCTTATTGCTCAAATAAATTATCCAGATACTTTAAAATGATAATTTAATCAAATTAATATAAAAATCTAGGACTCCTTTTAAATTTATGAAAGACTAGGTTCTTTTTATTTATCATTTGAGATAACAGTAGTAAATTAACTTCAATATATGAGAATCTAATATATTTTGAAGGGAAGAGGTTAAACTGTTTTTTTCTTTTGGAGCTGACTTTTTTTTTAATAGATCTTTATTGGAGTATAATTGCTTCACAATACCATGTTAGTTTCTGTTGTACAACAAAGTGAATCAGCCATATGCATACATATGTCCCCATATCCCCTCCCTCTTGAGCCTCCCTCCCATCCTCCCTATTCCACCCCTCTAGGTCATCTCAGAGCACCGAGCCAATCTCCTTGTGCTATGCTGCTGCTTCCCACTAGCTAACTATTTTACATTCGGTAGTGTATATATGTTGATGCGACTCTCACTTCGCCCCAGCTTCCCTCTCCCACCCCGTGTCCTCAAGTCCATTCTCTACTGACTTGTTTTTATTAAATACCTTATAAACTCTATTGAATCTTAGTTTTTGGAATTAATCTTCTATGAAGTGCATACATTATTGACTCTGAAATTAAAACATACATATTTTATGCACTATATTTATCATGTAGATATGTGTGTATGTATTTCTTATAGATAAAGGAAATGTAGCTTTATGAAGTATGGAACATTTGGATCATACAAGTTAAGAGATATATGCCTATATCTATCATCCATATATCAAAACATTTATTCACCTGTACGTTCAGAATGGAGTTTTTCATAAAGAATGATGAGTGTTACATATATCTTCATATCACACTTGATGGGTGTGAAAGGAAACAGAATTATAAAAGCAAAAAAGTTTGCTAGGAACCTTCCATGCTCTTAATATGTGTATTGTGTGTGTATTGTCTGCTACCTAACCCATGTTTTTAAAGCAGCTACTAGGAACAAGAATACAAGTCCGATTATTATTTTTGGCTGTGTTGGGTCTTCGTTGCTGCGCGCGGGCTTTCTCTAGTTGCGGAGAATGGGGGCTACTGTTTGTTGCAGTGCGAGGGCTTCTCATTGCTGTGGCTTCTCTTGTGTGGAGCACAGGCTGTAGGCACATGGGCTTCAGTAGTTGTGTCTCGTGGGCTCAGTAGTTGTGGCTCGTGGGCTCTAGAGCGCAGGCTCAGTAGTTGTGGTACACGGGCTTAGTTGCTCTGCAGCATGTGGGGTCTTCCTGCAACAGGGATCAAATCTGTGTCCCCTGCATTGGCAGGCATATTCTTAACCACTGCGCCACAGAAAAGTCCCTCAGTTTATTTTTGAATATACTTAATTTATATGTGCATATGAAATCTATTTTTGATGGCATAATGTTAATTTAATTATTTGTAAATATATTTCTTTTGTCCTTGCTGTTATTTTTGGCATATTTAAAATAGCTAAAAGCATAGCCAACATCCATCACTTAAGGCAAGGCTCTTACAATTATCTGGGAGCATTGTGTTCTCTAAAAATATTTCAGCCAGATACACACCAAGATATTACAAAACGAGTTCCATTTTTTTTTTTGCAGTTCTCTTTTAGAAACTTATGTTAAAGTTAATTCCATTTTCTTAGTTTCTTATGTAATTGTGAACATAAGGGTGATCACTTAGCTCTAGTTTGTAAATTTTATGAAGTATTTTAATAAAATGATTTATGTCCTTCAACGAATTTATCTTGCTATTTAACAATATATTCTCTAAAATTAAAGTTGATTTTACTTTTTGTAAGTAAAATTACTTTGTTGAATGAAAAAGCTTTTGATGAGTGAGATATTATGATTGCTTGGAGTTGTTTTCAGCAATTGAAATGTATGTAGGCTTAAAAAATTAAATAAAAATATTTTAGGCGTCATAACTATGGAAAAAGAAAATGAGATATTTGGTTAAGCTTGAATGGTTTAGACTCATTTAAACCCAAGTATTAGTATTTCTTTTCAATTCCTTATAATTAAAAGTTCTGCTGATCTATTTTAAAATGATTTTGCACTTTATTTCCTCATATTCAGTAATAGCAAACTTTAATATTAGTAAAATGTTACCTAAAAGATGTTCACAGAAACTGTTTACATGTTTGAAAGGACAGGGTAAGTTTAACTCACATATTCTGAGGGGAATTTTAGGGCTTACAGAATAGTATGACTGACTGATAGGAAAAGACCTTCAAGAGAGGATGCATATAGGTGTGAATTGGAGAAAGCAGCTGATACAATAAACCCTAGATTCTATGTAATGGGTGGTGAATGGAATTTCTCATTAATTGAATTTTTCGTTTAACCCATTGTTTATACATGCACACTGTACATGTGATCAATTTTGTAAGCTTTAGAATATAATAAAAGAAACTTAACTTTAAACACATACTAAAAATTGTTGCTTCTTATAAAAGGTATTCAGGAGGTCCAACTGGAATCTTTAGCGTGAATGATTACCATTATGATCATCTATTGTTATTTTAGAATCCTGTTTATGGGGACTTTAAAAGAATTTGATAATGATTGAGCTTTATGGTTGCTTGGGTTCCAGATAAATGAAAGTTTTAAATTATTTTAATCTGCAGATTTAAGTAAGGATATTTATTATTTACAAATGTTTAGCTAAAATATTATTATGTAAACATAGTTCCTTTCTGAGTAGTATAATTTTTTTTTTTTTTTTGCGGTACACGGGCCTCTCACTGTTGTGGCCTCTCCCATTGTGGGGCACAGGCTCCGGACGCGCAGGCTCAGCGGCCATGGCTCACGGGCCCAGCCGCTCCACGGCATGTGGGATTCTCCCGGACCGGGGCACGAACCCATGTCCCCTGCATCGGCAGGCGGACTCTCAACCTCTGCGCCACCAGGGAAGCCCTGAGTAGTATAATTTAAAACAACAGGGCCCCAAGCAACTTTTTCTCCGAGTGGCTTTCAACAAATTCCTGGATCCTAAAAGTGGTCTCATTACTCACCCTACGAGAGCCCTGTCCTTTCATGGGCCTGAAACCCTGTAGAATCCATTTTGGGTACTATTAATGAGCATGTTTCTTTCTGTATAGGGAAGAGTGATGATTGGAAAGGGCAGTTAGTATCATAAAGATGCCAAGTATTACAGTATATGGGGGGAATTGTTCTCTGCTTTCACAGATGGCACATTTTCTTCATGTGCACCTGGTCCCATGACCCACAAAAAGGGCCTTTTTAGCCATGGGCATATAAAATCAGGCTCTGCTTAAGGTAAACATTGTAAAAGGCACCAACTGTATCACAAAGAATTATGATGCCAGTGCTACAGCTCTGAGTGCTCTCAAATCAAATCAACAAGTATACAATAGCATGCATGCTGTGGGCAAGATGTGTGCTTAGCACTGTATGAAAATACAGTGAAAACTCCTGCGATTGACATTTTCCCATTCAAGCCTGAGAACCTGCCCCATCTATTCTCTCACCTAAAGGGATATGTTGCCCACAGGCAGTCTGGGGAGAAAAAAGCCCATTGTGAAGTTTAGCCTCCCTACTTAACATTTAAAGTCAACTTCACATTCAGTTTAAGTGTTTTTCTCAGTCTCTCACGTCCTTTTGTAAAACCAATGATGAGATCAAAATTAATTACTCATGAATTCAGCCACAATTATTGAGCTTTAGTATTTTTAAGGTGTAGGTATCCAACAGTTCCTGTCCTGAAGTCCATTGTAGCCTAATGGACTGTACCAGTCTTAAAGTCATCACCCAATGAATGTTGTATATGAAATAGACAATACAATTGCTCTTCTATGTGTAGAAAGTCTGTATAGGAGTAGTTATAAATACTTGATGACACAACCCAAACTTGGGATCCTAAATTCTTAACTTTTAATCATAAACCGTTGTGCTTCTAAAATCTGCTTGTTAAGTTGGGTGTTGAGAATTCAGAGCTGCAAGAACATGTGAAAGTATTTATGTAGCTGAAATTCTAAGGGAAAATCATGCTGTTACAGTTCTCATAAAAGTATAAAACAAAAATTATATGAGAAGTCTTTCATTTTAAAAACTGATATTCAAGTAAATTTGGGTTTAACCAAAAGAAGAGTAACCCTGGACAACCCTTTGCATTCTAAAATTCTAACAATTTTATGATTCTCCTTAATTTTATTTTTTTATTTAAAAAATTTTAATATAATTTTTAAAGTTTACTTTCCATTTATAGTCGCTACAAAATATTGGCTATACTTCCCATGTTGTACAATACATCCCTGAGCCTATCTTACACCCAGTAATTTCTGCCTCCCACTCCCCCACCCCTATATTGCTCCTTCATAACCATAGTTTGTTCTGTATATCTATGAGTCTGCTTCTTTTTTGTTATATTCACTAGTTTGTTGTTTTTTTAGATTCCACATATAAGTGATATCATACAGTGTTTGTCTTTGACTTATTTCACTTAGCATAACGCCCTCCAAATCCATTCATGTTGCTGCAAATGCCAAAAATTTGTTCTTTTTTATGGCTGAGTAGTATTCCTGTGTGTGTGTGTGTGTGTGTGTGTGTGTGTGTGTGTGTGTTTGTATGTGTATAAAACATCTTCTTTATCCATTTCTCTGTTGATGGATACTTAGGTTGCTTCCATATCTTGGCAGTAGTAAATAATGCTGCTACAAACATTGGGGGCCACATATCTTTTTGAATTCGTTTTTTTTTTTATTCCTTTTAATTTTAAAGGGCAGTGTAAATGGAACATCTGAATATCCTCTGAGACTTTAGGAGTATATGATGCTGGCAATTATCATAAAATATATTTTAGAGAAATCTGAAAAATTGCCTCCTTAAAAAATGTTTCCATGCAAAATCTCTAAGGGACTGAAGCAAATTTCTAAGAATCAGGGGATTGCTCCTCAAGCAGTGCTACAAGCCTTCAGTCTGAAACACCTCATACTGCTACCCTATGTGTTCTTTGCAGAAGTTAGTGCTCCTTATTACACAAAGTCCTAATGGTGAGAAACATATTCCAAAGTGACCTGAGGTTATTGGGCGGGAGACAGATGAGGTAGCATTAGAAGAAATTGACAAATGATTCTAATATTTATATGCAAATGCAAAGGACCGATAGTAGTCAAGATAATCTTGAAGAAAAAGAAGAAATTTGGAAGATTCAAACTATTGGATATCAAGGCTTATTATAAAGCTACAGCAATTAAGAAAGTGTGGTATTGGTGTAAGGATTGATAAGCATCTGATGGAATATTAATAGAGTCCAAAAATAGACCCATGCATATTTGGAAACATAATATGGGATAGATGGCACTGCAGAAAAATGGAGATGGACAGTATTTTCAATAAAACATTCTGAACCAGCAGGATAACTTTATAGAAGAAAATAAATCACGATTCCTTACCTTACATCATATACAGATATCAATTCTAAGTGGATTATAGATCTAAATGTGAAGCATAAGACAGTAATGTTCTAACAAAAATATGTAAGAATATCTTTATGTCTCTGAGGTAGCCAAAGCTTTCTCGAACAGAATTTAAAAACATAGCCATATAGGAAAAGGTTGATTAAATTGGTTTATATTATAATTAGGAACTTCTGTTACTGAAAGACACTGTTCAGAAAGGGAAAAGGCAAGTTACAGAACAGAAGATATTTGCAATGCATATAATTTATGATTATATGCATTGACTTGTTTCCAGAATATATGATAGATTCTTACAAGCCAGTGGAAAAAGAAAGAATCTAGTTTCACAAATGCAAAAGACATCATCAGGGACTTCACAAACAGGATATCCAAATGGCTGATAAACATAGAAAAAGATACTAAACCAAAATAGTCACCAGGGAAATGCAATTTAAAACCATAATGAAATACTGATACACCCCCAAGAGAATGACTAAAATTTAAAAAACTGACAAACCAAGTGTTGATAAAGATGTGGAGCACTAAAACTCATATGGTAGTGGTAAGATCATTTGGAAAACTGTTCAACAGTATCTGCTAAAGCTGAACATATATGTCCTGCTACCTGTCAATTTCACTCTTAAGTATAGTAGACTCTACAGAAATATGTGTAAATCAAAAGACATATACAAGAATGTTCACAGTATTATTCATATAGCTAAACACTGGAAAAATGCAAATGCCCATCAACATTAGAATAAATAAATAATTAGAATAAAGAACTTATTCGTAGAATGGAATATGATAAAAGCAAAGAAAATGAATCAGCTACTTTTACACACATCTGGATGATCTCATAAATAATGTTGAGCAAAAGACACCAACTCAAAATAATACTATAAGATTCCATTTATATAAAGTTTAAAGGATGACAGAACCATAGTGTTAGAGATCAAGATAATGGTTACATCTGGGGAGGAGAGAAATGGCACCAGGGACGCTTCAAGGGTGCTGGTCATATTCCATTTCCTAAAGTGGGTGTTGGTTATATGGGTGTGTTCACTTTGAGATAAATCTTTCAGTGATGATTGTATTATTTCTCTGTTTTTCTGTTTCGTAGGTTGTACTTCAACAAAGAAGTGTAAAAAAAAAGAGAGAGAGAGAGAGAGAGGTGACAGGAGTTTTTTTTTCAAGCTTTTCAAATAGAGAGCAGGGGGAAAACTGGCCAGAAAGTGGATAAGGACCTCTGGAGGCTCTTTTTCTGATTTGGGGGAGGTGGTCTACAGAGGAGATCAATCAATATTGTTCACTCAGCCAGAAACTCGTAACTTGTACTGACGTTGTTCATAGAATGTCATAGTGCTGCAAGGTTCTGTGGGCTGTGGTTCTTTACCTTCATGGGATAGTGTTTATAGACCTGAGTGTTGTCACGGCCAGGAGCTTTAGTAATAGAACTTATAGCCACTGAGCTTTGAGCACATGTTGCTCAGCACAGATACCACTTCCCCTGAAAGGCTTTCCTGACCTATGAGTTTGGGCCAGGTGTTCTTCTGTACTCCCACAGTACGAATCCTTGGTATAGGTACTCCCACCCACTCCAGACACTGTAAGCTTCTTGAGGGAGTAACTCAATTGTCTTGTTTACAGTTCCAATCCCAGTGCTAGCCTAGCATGGTGCCTGGTACTCAATAAAACAATTACATGAATGTATGTAAGTCAGATGTTCATAACATGAGAAGTGCCTGTGTTTAACCATTTTATAGATAGATTTGATCATTTTGAAATATATAATTCTTGATAGCACTTAAAATTAGGATGAAGAATTTAGGACCCTTTTTTAGGCACTTGCCTTTTGTTGTTGTTATAGTTAAGTTTTACAGTAAATTAGAAACTAGAAAGGCCTGGTTCTCCTGATTCTAGAACATAGCACTACTACTTTTTCTCAAAGTAGTAGTGTCCTCTTCTTGAAAGTCTCTGGTTACTCTATAATATGTGAAATAATTTCTTTTTCCTGATAACATAGAGTTTAGTTTTATTTTCAGATTGCTCTTGAATCATTTAAAACCAGAAAAGAACTTTATAACAAAGTTATTATAGATAATAGTGTCTCAAAGGTTTTGAATTTTTGGTATTTCCTTTATTATACAAAGTTGAAATATGAACTGTAGTCATAATTAAAATCAAATAAAGAAGCCAGGCTTGAATTTCATATTTTTACCTTTGGTATGCTTTCTGTCAAATTAACTCTCTTTTTGAAAAGTGAGATTTTGACATTGGAGTCCTAAGAACAGAGGTCTGTGTCATACCACAAATATAAACTGTTTAATTTAAAGATAATGCCAAAACCAGATAACTAGAGTGAAGACAAATGAAATCTTTCCTTTTGTATTGGTTGTTGTGTGAAGGCAATCAAGAGATATGTGAAATGGATGTAGGTCCTCAAATTTCATCATTTTATGCATTCACATAGATAAATAGAAGACCATGAGGCCCTTTAATTTAGAAATTCCCACAGTTCTCAATATGGTGGCTCTCCAGTGGATTCAGCTGTCACCTTTTCTAGAGGCTTTGACATCACCTCTTCCTCAATGAAATAATTCTGCATTAGCAGATAGATTTTCATATTCATGGCCTATGGGCCAGATTCCAAATGCTCTTTGGTATTTTCTTTATATCATGGAACACTTGGGTTTTAGGTAGTTTCTGCCTCATATTTACAGTAGCTTTGTAAAGTTTTCTGTAATATGTAAGAAAGTCTAAAATGGAGGGTTTTCGTATATAATTATATGAAAAATATTTTAGATGTATGGAAGAATGGCATGGAATATATGTCTCCTACCAGCATTAATAGCATTAGATCTCCAAAAAACACTCTTTTTTTTCATATGTATCAGTTGCCTATCTTTAGGAGTATGAAATGTGTAAATTTTCCAGTAGCATATAATTCAGTAATATTTGTATTATTTTAATAACTTATTTGTAAAGTGATGTTCAGTTGTGTTACTATGAAATACAGAATCCTCTCCAGGACATTTTTTAAGTTCAAGTATATGTATTACAAACTAGAAAAGCCTTAGTTTTATGAGGTCCATTTAAAATACTTATTATATCTCTATTGTTAATTTTTCTAAATTTGAGCTGATTTCACTAGGCAATGTTTTCTTTTTTTGTTGTGCTATTTAATTTTGGAACTTTTTATTCTTCCTGTAGTCTAGTGGTTTCCAGATCTATTTGTCCATGGAATACTTTTTATATTATGATGTCATGACAGAACTCCAAAATGGATTCATGAGATATATAGTGAATTGTAAGACTTGGATTAACATTGACAGAAAAATAAACAAAAACTTTACAAAAGAATTGCTGTGAGAAGTACCAGTTGTGATTCTTATGCTTTGAAAACAGAATGGAAGAAATATTGGTAACATATTAGAAAAGTTGGATTATTGTATAGAGAACAAGAAAAATTCAATTTAAAATGAAGTTTAAAAGGGGTTTCAGTGAGAAGGATTTTTTAATGTCTTACCATATAGCCACTTAGTATAAGGACAGTGTATCATAATTAGACCTGCATACCAGGTGTGACATCCAGTTTATGTTATTATATTTTATTTTTAATGCAGAGAAATTAAGAATCCTTTTTCACACACGTGCTGTATAGAAAGGAAAAACATACAGATTATTTTGCAGTTTCCAACAGTTCACTTCTCATTTTTCTAGCAACTAAAAGCTCTATTTTCATTTTGAAGTGTTTTGGATTTTGAGTACGTGAGTATTATAACTCATGTTCTGAAAGCAGTATTTTACTAAATGAGCAGTATTTTAGTTTTATTTCTCCCCATTCCAGCCTAATAATTCAATAAAATCTAAATTCAGCTTTACTATCTCCTTTGTAAAATGCTTAAAAGTGAACAAACAGGAGGAATGAAAGGAAGAGAAGAAAATAGTACGAGGTCACTTAAGAATGATAAGTAAATGCAGAGTATGCAAGGAATTGTGACAAGATCTTAGCTACTTAAACTTTTTGAGGTTTCCAGCAAGGCATGCCGAGGACTGGAGTGGCCAGCAGGGGAAGTCCAGTCTCGGGCTATAACGGGTATTAGAGAATTTTAAAAAATAATAAAACTGAAAGTTGATCTGCTTTTTTTTTGTGGCGAGCGGGGGCTACTCTTCGTTGCGGTGCACAGGCTCTAGGCGCGCGGGCTTCAGTAGTTGTGGCTCATGGGCTCTAGAGCACAGGCTCAGTAGTTGTGGCACACGGGCTTAGTTGCTCTGCAGCATGTGGGATCTTCCCAGACCAGGGCTCAAACCCGTGTCCCCTGCATTGGCAGGCGGATTCTTAACCGTTGCACCACCAGGGAAGTCCTGATCTGCTTTTAATTATCACCATGTGGCAGAATTTTTTTTTTTAATGTCAGGGTTAAAAATATTTCTCCCTACTGGGGTAGAACACGCCTACCATGCCCTACCCCTTAGTACACCATTGGTTTCCATTGTATTTGAAAAGTGAAGAAAATGCCAAAACAAAGTTTCAAAAACTGTGGAATATTTTTAATATCTTAATTTAATAAGCTAATTCTTCTAGGACAAAAATTAATTTAATTGAGCTATTCACGGGGTGATTACATAATTTATAAAAATATTAATTCTCAGTGCACTGTAATGAATGGCTTGTCTTTCAGCCTGGTCAGTGTATCTCTTTTGACTATACACATGACCTTTTTTTTTTTTTTTTTTTTTTTTGGCAGTCCGGGGGCCTCTCGCAGTTGTGGCCTCTCCCGTTGCGAAGCACAGGCTCCGCACGCACCAGCTCAGCAGCCGTGGCTCACGGGCCCAGCCGCTCCGCGGCATGTGGGATCTTCCCGGACCAGGGCACGAACCCGTGTCCCCTGAATCGGCAGGCGGACTCTCAACCACTGCGCCACCAGGGAAGCCCCACATGACCTCTTTTTGATGTTCTTTGTGACTGTGAAGCCTGAACCATACACTTTTCTTGTTGCTATTCTTTACTTATTGTACCCATCTGGTAACTAATCGCCTTAAAAGTACCTTGAAAAGGACTCCCCTGGGGGTGCAGCGGTCAAGAATCAGCCTGCCAGGCAGGGGACATTATGTTCAAGCCCTGGTCCGGGAAGACCCCACATGCCACGGAGCAACTAAGCCCGTGTACCACACTTACTGAGTCTGCACTCTAGAGCCCGTGAGTCACAACTGCTGAGTCCATGTGCCACAACTACTGAAGCCCGCACACCTAGAGCCCGTGCTCCGCAACGAGAAGCCCCCCACCGCAATGAAGAGTAGCCCCTGCTGGCTGCAACTAGAGAAAGCCCACGCACAGCAACAAAGAGCCAACGCACCCAAGAATAAATAAATAAATAAATAATTTTTTTTAAAAAAGTACCATGAGAATAAACATTATTTGAAACTATCAACAAATTTATATAAAATCTTGGAGAGCATGAAATTCAGAAAATGTTTTCCTTCTTTCTTTTTGAAATAAACTAAATAGCCAGATTTAGTTCTACTAACATTATTGATTCATCTTCTCCCCCCAGCTTTATTTAGATATAATTGACATATAATTGGTTCACCTTAAATCTAGATTCCAGCTGACCAAATTTTTGGAATATGAGACACTAGCTAGTAGTTTGAATACTACAGATGTGAGACTTTTATCATCTAGATCTTAATTTTGATTTTATTGCCCATTGGACTTTGAAAGAGGAAAAAAGGCAAGTATTAAACGTAAACCTTAGAGAGACTATGTGAAGATTAATTAAATTATGTCTCTTATAAAGCATTCAAGTTCTCATTTGTCTACAGAATGCTGGCATGTGAGAATAAAGAAGAATATTCACTAATATTTTCTAACATTTATTTGAAATGTTAACAGAAGCAGGTCATATTTGCGATTGAAGCTTAGTCAATGGTTAAGAGTTTATTTCCTCTTAAATTTGTTATCGCCTTCCATTAACTTATTTTTTATGTCAGTGCTTCTATCCAACATGGACAATATTAAATTGTAAAGTTTCTAAAGTGTTCTAAGTTTCTCAATTCTTCTTATTTCTAGACAAGAATAAAAATGTAAAAAATATTTCAGAAGTTAAAAAAAAAACACAACTGATCATGGTAAGCCATGTAATTAAGGTGTTTTGCACCTGGTAGTATATTTGGCCAACATAAATGAGGGCAAAAACAGAGATGGACAATTGTGATGACATCTTTGACACATCTTCTTTGGACCCAGCACCATTGATGGTGTTTGTTTGTAGGTTGGCTCTTCTTTACCACTTGGTCTGCCTTTGGTGCTGATCAGTGATGATAATGCAATTCATGACAAAATACTTTTTATTTAATATTTTCCCAGGGCCCCAAATGGGATACAATTCTTTAAAGAATATATAAAACAAAGGCTTTTCTTTAAGGCATTTGTACCTACTTTAAGGATTTGTAACAGAACATGCTTCTTTGATTGTATTTATTAGGGCTAAGTAATCTGATCATTGGGGGACATACTGTATCTTATTTTTTGCTATATTGAACAATGGTCAACAGGAGAAAATTACTTTGGATCCTAAATAAGTTATAGAAAAGGACTTTAGAAGAAAGTCATCTATGCCAGGAATCTTAGGCTTAAGAAACATACCCTTGGATATACTGTGTATTTAAAAAACAAGTAACAAAACTTCTTTTTGCTTTTAAGTTTTAGTTCTGAACATCTTCTGCTCTTCCAATCCTGTTTGAAAACTTGTTCCTTCTCTGTCTTTTTCATCTGAACAACTCAAGAGTATGTTCTCTTATGTTTTATTTATTTTGCAAAGCACTAATCAAACTTGATGGTAAAAATAATTTCTTTGATAATCATGACTTTTGCTTTTTGTTGTTCTTCTTGATGAAATTTTTACCGGAGCAAGTTGATGAGGACGTTTTGACCACCTGATTTTTACCTGCTGCCATTGACTTTTCCTTTTTGAAGTGAGACTAAGCATTTGACAGCTCTTTCTTTGGTAATTCACAGAAGAAAAAGCCTTCAGAAAAAAATATTTGTACTTGATTTTTAAGGGGTAACTAAATTTCTTTGTTGTTTATTTTTTGGAATTGTGTTAAAGAAAATTGTGAAATTGTAATGACTAAGTGCATATGTTTGGAGGTTTTTACTTTGTTTATTTTCTTCATCAAAAAAAAAAACCAAAACAAAAAAACCCAAGCAAACCAGTAACTGTTAACCCTAATTTATTTTTACTCTTCAAGTGACATTACTTTTAACTGGCTACATTTGGATAATAAAAGCCATGGATTTCAAACCACTTAGTAATTTGGTTTCATTTTTAACACAAATAACACCTTTTCATCCATTTTTATATAAACTTCAAACAACATATGTTTTAACTTACTGCCAAATAAGAAGAAATGTGTTACATTAAAGTGCATGTTGTTTGCTTGTGCATTTGGAAATACCATTCATTTTATAGCAATTTTCAGTTATTTTTCTGTCACTTTGTATTCCTATTCAAAGAGACATACAGAAACCCTCACTCAAAACAATTCCCTTAGGGTTTACTCCTGGATGTCAGTAGACATGAGCGGGAGGTACAGTATGCAACAAGCTTAGGTCATGGAAATGTCAACTCTTGATGACTTGCATTTATTTTTATTCTTTGAATTGTGTCCTCTTGAAATTCTCTGAGGGGTATTTAAATATATATATTTTTATGTTTAGGTGGGTAAGACAGAGATACACCTCACTTTTTTTCCCCCTTCCCTCTGTTGATATAAAAATTGAGACACTCTCATTGTCTATGACTTGGTCCAAATTTTTAAAATGTGTGTGGCCAAGGGATAACACATACAGAATGTGAAATGTTAATAACGTAAAAAACTAGGACATAAAACTGGAAACTTTTTCAATGTTAAGATGCTGTTTAAAGTGTTAGATTGTTTTTAATCTAATGAAGTGAATCAGATATTAGAGAAATTCAGAGCAAAATAGATTTTAGTGTGTTCTTTCTGTTACTTTTGGGTACTAGAGACAGTTCTTTTGGTGGAGAATTCAGAGGAGTCAAGGGATTAGCAGACATAGGTACTAATACCTGTGTTGCCTCTAATGAGCTTTGTGACCTTGGGCAAGCCATTTTATTTTCTGAGCCACAGGGACTCAGGTCCTCTCTAATTGTAAAAGTCTTAAGTTCTAATATGACAGCCAAGGCAATGCAGGATCACTGCAGGATGGTGTGATGATCTCTGGGTGCTGGGAGGGATGAGGTGCATAAGTAGTGACTCAGATTTAGTCTCTTTGGGTAGCATAAAATTATCTGGGGAAAGGGGGTTATTAAAAACAGTTGATAATATGTATGTTCTGTCTTTTTTCTTTTACATCCCTTAAAAATGGCAACAAATTCAATTTAGTAGCCATCAACAAAAGGTGGGTTAACATTTTTCTCAGACAAAGGAAACCCAGCACAGCTGTTAATATTGGTAGGTGTACCCACACACATATATATTCACAGAGAGAAAGAGAGCAGTTTCTGTATTTTCCTACAATTTGAAAAGTTTGTTAGGGTGACCTGAATTTTTTCTAGGGTTCTGCAGCAGATTCTGTGGGAAGCTCTCTGTCTAGAAAGGATGTGAGGTGTTTTGTTACCTGAGTGGGCAGTTTGCCAGTTTACTCTTCATACTGTGTACTTGTCTGTCTGCTATATTTAACATGATTAAGGAACATCACAGGATAAGATGTGGAGGAATAATAGAAAACGACTCTTCTGGAGCTTCACTGTGGTTCTAAGACAATAGTGCACTGGGAGGTTAGAAAGGATCACTTCTTGCAAAATAGAGATATCTTTAAAGTCCTTTTTCTTTAGCACTTTAAATTGTATCAAGAGAATTTTTTTTAAGAATATGAATTAGCATTACTTAAAACATACTAATTAGGATAGGAGAGAGAGGCTCCTTTATGGCAAATAAGGATTAAATAAAATTTATAATTAGTAAATTAGAAAAATTGAAAACATCCTCAGGAAACTTGCTCTGACCTCTCTCACCTCCTGCCCCTGCTAGGTTAGGTGCCCCTCTCTGAAGCACTTGTGAGCAATACTCTGTGTCTCCCTCTCACTGTGTGAGACACACACTCACCATCACTAGTTGGAGAGCTCCTTGAAGGCAGAGACTACGCCCTGTTTGGCTTAGTGTTTTCACCTATGTCACACAGTGGTTGCTCAGGAAATATCTCTTGAATGATGTCAGGTGTAGTGAGATGATAGATAGATGCTAATTATGTCCACATGCATGTAAAATCCAAGTGGGCAATATGTTTAGGTTTGAAATCCTCTCACAACCCTTCATTAAGAAACAAATGCTTCTGTAGCCTTCCATAAGAGTTGATATTTATTACTGAGGGCTGAGTCTGAAGAGTACATATTTGTAAAATATTTAAATGAAAAATTTTCATTACAGTTTGATAATGTGTAAAAAAGTTGGTCAAAATATATTGTCAAAAAAATTGTCACTGGGGCTTCCCTGGTGGCGCAGTGGTTGAGAGTCCACCTGCAGAGGCAGGGGACGCGGGTTGGTGCCCCGGTCCGGGAAGATCGCACATGCCGTGGAGCGGCTGGGCACATGCCATGGCCTCTGAGCCTGCACTTCCGGAGCCTGTGGGAGAGGCCACAACAGTGAGAGGCCCACATACCGCAGGAAAAAAAAAAGTTGTCCCTGGATTCTGATAACTTGACTGTTTTGAGGTTTTTAAAAACCTTTATGGTGTTCATTTTGACGCTCTCTTTTTTCATGGCCAAGGATACGAGTTTTAAGCAATTCTTACTCACTACGAGTTGTTGGCCGGCAAATGTGAGCAAGACAGATTTGGACCCAGGCTGAAATATCTGGTCAGGCCCCATTCTTTAGCTGCTGTCACAGTGTAGTTCAAGCAGTGATGTGTTCATTTCTTATTCCTCATTAGTGTTAGGTCACAGGGAAAGCCACCAGTAAACAGCACCAGGCAAAATTTGACTCTCAATTCTATTGGGCTGCTGTTGAGTAGATCCAGTTTTATTTGTATTAATGATTAAATTAGATTTCGTCCATGTACAGCTGCATGTTTTTGGCAGTATCTCATATTTTCTTATGAAATCTAATATCTAGTAGTTCAAAGTAAAGAGTAATAAATATTCCTACACTTTAAATTCAGCAAAGTTTTTCTTTCCCTCTCGTATTCATAATAAGGCCATGGCTGCAGTGCACCATAACCAAGTGTATAATTTTTAAAATATCAAAGCATTTGCAGTTTTTCAGATTTCTGTTGTAAAAGTCGTCAGTACAATTTTACATTATTCTTTATATTGACTGATCTAAAGGTTTGACTGTTAATTTAACCAGCATTATGATACTTTTCCTCTAGAATAAATCAAAGCTCTTTAAATGAATTGATTCCTTACTATACCAGTAAAGAGTATACAACAATCATATTTTTCAGACAACATTGCACAGTATTGTCAATACATGAAGAAGAGAAGAACAGCTGTTGTCTAGTGAGTGGTTAAAGGTAAACACCCCCTGCTGATTCAAAGAAACATAGGCACCCTACTTTATTATGTATGTGTAAGTAGAGCTCAGTAGAAAATATGGTCAGATTTCATGTATATTTCACAGAGCAACAACAGTATTTTCCACTTTTGACTAATACATCCCTAAGAGCCCACCCTAATAAGTAACTTATAGGATGCCATATGCCCTGAAGGCATGCAATAAATATTAGCTGATGATGAGAGATGAATATCCTTGCTTTTCAGTGCTGCACTTGAGGTTACCAAACCTTTTAGGTAGAGTTAATTAATATCTGGTGGTCTTCTACATTCCTAAGGGAATACGACTTTGAATAATCTCATCATAGATAAATTTGTAAAGTCACAAAAGTAGTAGTCCCAGTTTTGGACTTGGGAAATGACATTTCACTGAGTAATGTAAATTACATGGTAATGTAAATGCTCAATTCTACTGGCCATTTAAGTCTAATGTGTAGGCATCTGGGGACTCTGATATACTCATTTACTTGTAAGTGAGACCCTTCGGTGCTCCTGGCAGTGCTGTTTGTTGGCATCATTTGTTGAATAATTAGTGCAATAGTGGATTTAGAAGTTAAGTGTCAGCCTTTGGCTGGAATTATCTGCTGGCCAAAAATCCTTAGCCATTTTCTTGTTTGGGGTTTTTTAATTGGAAAAATTAATTTAATTTATTATTCTTATATACAGTACATTTGTTATGATTCCTTTGTTTAAAATGAGACAGAATATGAATTAAAACCAAATACAGTCTTAAAGGCTCCAGAGTAAATTAGAAAGCTGGTTTCATACATCTTCAAAAATTATGGTTTTAAATTTTATTATCTGATTGAGTATTTCACCTCAGTTAATACTGGGGATGTTGACAGATATTTAGACATTTATAATTAGTCTGTTTATTTTTCATAGTCATAAAAATAAATGACTGTTCATTTGGACACTGTTCATTTTTCATAAATGGAAAAGGAAATAGTATAGTATCGGGAACAAAATACTTGGGAAAAGAAATAAAAAGTGGACATGTACAGCTCATTATGTGAAAAGGGATGGATTCGAGGAATTCATTCTTTAGTGTTTAACTTTTTAACTCAGTTTTCTCCATGTAGGCATGACAAAAGCTAAGAGAAAGAGTAACGAAGACCTACTTTTGTGAAAAAGCAAGCAAAAAGAAAACACAAACATATTTATATAGATTTACAAAAAATATACTTGAAAGCTGCATACCAAAATTATTAACAAGATTACCTTTGGGGATCAAGCCTCTAACCAGAGCGTCTTTTCTTTTTTTATTTTACATACCTCCATATTATTTGAATTTATTTTGACGAGCATGTATTATCCTTATAATTAAAAAATATTAAAGAAACAAGCAAAAAGAGAGGAGGGGAACAGAGACAGAGACAGAGAGAGAATATGAAGGGCTATAGGAAGTCAGAGAAGGGCTAGAGAGGTAAGTACTAGAGCTCAGAGCTGGATTCTAACACATCGTTCAGACTTTGCTGACTGTGGGGAGAGGGTGGAGTCTTCTTGCCAGAAGAGAAATCAATGGAATATTACTCAGCCATAAAAAGAAACGAAATTGAGCTATTTGTAATGAGGTGGATAGATCTAGAGTCTGTCATACGGAGTGAAGTAAGTCAGAAAGAGAAGGACAAATACCGTATGCTAACACATATATATGGAATTTAAGAAAAAAAAATGTTATGAAGAACCTAGGGGTAAAACAGGAATAAAGACAGAGACCTACTGGAGAACAGACTTGAGGATATGGGGAGGGGGAAGGGTGAGGTGTGTTAGGGCGAGAGAGAGACATGGACATATATATACTAACAAACGTAAGGTAGATAGCCAGTGGGAAGCAGCCGCATGGCACAGGGAAACCGGCTCGGTTCTTTGTGGCTGTCTGGAGGGGTGGGATAGGGAGGGTGGGAGGGAGGGAGACAAAGAGGGAAGAGATATGGGAACATATATAGGAAGAGTAGGACTGTAGAGTGGCATGTTGTGCAGTGAGATTGGAAAGGTAAGGTGATTCATTATGGAGAAAGCTTGAAATAAGGCATCAGTGATCATGGAGTATAGTTAGGATATAAGCATTTTGTGGCAAGAGTTTTAACCTGGGAGCCCTTGGGAGTTCAAGTATGTGTTTCTATTAAGAGAGATCAGTCATAGTGAGCCTTTATTATTATCATTATCATTAATAATAATAAATAGTATTATATAAAAATAATTTAATAATAATTATTACATTTATCAGAAAATAAGCAATGCTTACCCTCTCTAGACAGCTTCACAGCTTCAGTACGGTGATGCAACTTCAGGTTGCAGAGTTGGCTGGGTTATATCAACATTTAGAAATGTAGCAATTCGTTTTCTTAGTTTTGTTGATGATCCATGTAAAATATTTTATAAGTTGTCGTATACGAGATTATGCTTTTACATGTAGAAACTGAAGTATAAGAAGCTATTTATTAGCTAATGGAATGGGTTGATTAATCTTTTACTGAACTGCATCAATAATATATATAGACAGAAACTCACATATACATTCTCTATGTAAGGTTAAGATCTATAAAGCTAAATATATTCATTAGTATCACTTAGGAGATGCTCTCTCTTTTTTCATGTTTCTTTGGCAAAAGCTAGCAGTTCTGTTAGCAGTGGTTTTGATGATAAAAT
This sequence comes from Lipotes vexillifer, assembly GCF_000442215.2. NCBI lineage: Eukaryota > Metazoa > Chordata > Mammalia > Artiodactyla > Lipotidae > Lipotes > Lipotes vexillifer. The sequence goes on from NW_006787408.1 coordinate 920,533, forward strand.
CCTGTAATTCAAGAGGTTGGCTTATTCAACTAAACAACTGCTACCTTGGGCAATGCTGGACCAACTGTGAGGGGTCTGTTTTCTTGAGACCTGGAAAGCTGTTCGTTTGCTAAACAGTAGAATTGTTGATTTCAATGATTTAATTCCTCTTTTGGCTAAAGGCTGCTGAATGAAAACAGTGCTTATTTGGGAATGAATCTGTTGCTAAGGCAACTGATATCTCCTTAATTATTGGCCAGTATTCCCATATGAGATTGTTGGAAATAACCAGATTATCCTGAGCACTTTCAGGTCTTGAATTTGGTGGTTATGATGGGGCATGGGGAAAGAATTTCTCTCCAGTGTATAATCAGAAATCTCCCATTTGGGTTGGCATAGTGAAGGTACTAGGTTTGGGGTGGGGGTAAAAATAATTGCAAAATATCTTGCATTGTAAGAGATCTTGTTACTTAAGACTAGTTGTAGTTATGTGACTAATGACCTATGTTCAGTCTTTTTTTTAAATTGAATTCTTTGACATCTGTAAGAAAAGATAATATGTGTATAATCAGTTATTTATCCTCAAGAATGGGCAAATATAAGGAGAAACCTGCAAATTCTACTTAAGTAATTATGCTGACAAGGACTGTCTTCAGCACTGTCTGCAGCCATTTATGTGAATGTATCTAGTGGTACACATGCTGACCTTGGTGAGTGACCTCTTTCTGCCTATTACTTTATAGGATCATATAAAAGACCTGTGGTTTCTTGTCTCTCAGCAGTGAAGTTGTTTGATCATATAAAATTAATTGAAGCTTTGAGATAGTCCGTCTCAAGTTCTAGTGTATTCATATCATGCTTATTTCATAATTGTTCTCTGGTGTGAAGGACATAGTAAGAAATCAGTAAAATTCTTACAAAATGGGATTTGTCGTTATAATTTTATTGTATGTCTTATAAATACTTATTGTGAATCACAGAGGTCATACATTATCTCATGTCCTTACAACAAAATGGAAATTTACTGTACTTGTCCTCTGACAAGCCTGGTGAACATTGATGAAATTCTTCTAATATTACTCAGGTTGTCCCAGATCTTCTAGTTGAGTGAATGTGAGGTTCTGACATGTGACTGTGATTTTTGTCCTGTGGAACCATGTGGATTTTGCAGGAGTCTCACATGAAAGGCTTTTGGCACTATAGTACTGGGTAAAATCTGCTTTGTGATACTTTTGGATGGCTATGGTCCTTACTCAGGATTAGTCTTTCCGTGTTTCATTCATAGAGATGACACATTGGTTTTACGCTTAGGGTAGAATTGAATATGAAGATGTGTCCTACGTATTGGAACAATACTTGAGTTGGATTTCATGTACATTTTTTTTTTTTTTTCGGTACGCGGACCTCTCACTGTTGTGGCCTCTCCCATTGCGGAGCACAGGCTCCGGACGCGCAGACCCAGCGGCCATGGCTCATGGGCCTAGCCGCTCCGTGGCATGTGGGATCTTCCCAGACCGGGGCATGAACCTGTGCCCCCTGCATCAGCAGGTGGACTGTCAACCACTGCGCCACCAGGGAAGCCCTTCATGTACATATTTATTATCTATTCTAGACTTTCAGAGTTTCACTCTTCATTTTAGCCTCATAGCTTACTTCATAGCTTCAGGAAGTAAATACAAATAAGATTTACTTGATGAAAATATTAAAATACATGAACAGGGACAATAGCCTGCAACACTGTTGACTAAAACATAAGCTCAAAGCCACAGAATGTAGGTTCAAATTTGCTGCTGTCTCTACATGTGTCTTCAACATCATTAATCTAGTTCTTATGCCTGGGTTTTCCAATATCTACCAGAGTTCTTCCATCTAAGGCTGATAATATAAACATACAATTAACTCCATGATACATTTTTCATTACCCTCCTTTAGGAAAACTCTTTTGGGGCTTCCCTGGTGGCACAGTGGTTGGGAGTCTGCCTGCCAATGCAGGGTACACGGGTTCGGGCCTTGGTCTGGGAGGATCCCACATGCCGTGGAGGAGCTAGGCCCGTGTCACAGCTGCTGGGCCTGAACTCTGGAGCCTGCGAGCCACAGCTGCTGAGCCTGCGTGCTACAACTGCTGAGGCCTGCACGCCTGGAGCCCGTGCTCCGCAACAAGAGAAGCCACTGCAATGAGAAGCCCGTGCGCCGCAATGAAGAGTGGCCCCCGCTTGCCGCAGCTGGAGAGAGCCCGCGTGCAGCAACGAAGACCCAATGCAGCCAAAAATAAATAAATAAAATAAATTTAAAAAGAAAAAAAGAAAACTCTTTTGAGCTTATGTCTTATTTTAAATATGTTTAAGTCTGAACTATGAGATGTTATTCTTTGAAAAGCATTTCTGTGCTTTATTTTTCAATTCCATAATATTTATAAAATTTTCCAAGATATTTGTTGTAGTCATCTATCTTATGAGATTACTTTTCTGGATTATTGTAAGAAAAAATATATTTTTCTAAGATTATACAAAAAGAATTCTCTTTGATTAGATCATAAAAGCTTGATCCAGATTATTGCATATATTAAATTCTATGCATATCAATCCATTAATTTGTTTTGTCATATAATAGTTGATTTCATTTTCCAACAAAAATATGGCATTTCACCATTTTCTCAAATTCATTGAAGATTAAAGATATAGAGTATATTTTGTTAGCATTTCCTTAGCTCTTTTTTTTGAAACGTATATTTGTTTTGTTTTCTGGGGCCTTGTTGTTAGTACTAACTTTCAGTTTGCTTAATATATATGAATGTATTTGATGTGAATATTATATACATATTTATGAGAAATCTTAATCTTTATATACATATATATAACAATGTTATTTTTCTTTCTGCAAGGGTAGTTGTTTTTTTTTTTTCCAAACTAAGCCTAGTTAATTGTTTAGTCAGTGGTTTATTTCTCTTTGTTTATAACCATGCATAGTATCTTTCGAGAAAGCATTGACATGCTATTTCTACTAGATACTTTCATTGGGTGAGATAGAACTGTTGACTGTATGTTATGTGTGTGTGTACCAGAGAATGTAAAAGAAGAAAAGAGAAATGTTCCATCACAATTTTGAAAGGTACAACTGAAGGTGCTACATATTTCTGTTGAACCTAGAAATGTAATTTGGAGGAGGAGTAAAGAAATAGACTTGTAAAGTGTAACTTTTCTATACCATGGTGCATGTAGCACATCTTATTCCATCTTTTCTTGATACTTTCTCCAACTGGTAAAATAACTTACATGTAAGCTTTAGCTCAGCCATGACTGAAACAAATTCAAACACTGGTTCTACTTGAGAATTTTTTTTTTTTTTTGGCTGCATTGGGTCTTTGTTGCTGTGCGCGGGAGCTACTCTTCGTTGCGGTGCGCGGCCTTCTCATTGCGGTGGCTTCTCTTGTTGCAGAGCGTGGGCTCTAGGTGCGTGGGCTTTAGTAGTTGTGGCATGTGGGCTCAGTAGTTGTGGCTCACGGACTCTAGAGCGCAGGCTCAGTAGTTCATGGCTCAGTAGCCCATGTGGTGCATGGGCTTAGTTGCTCCGCGGCATGTGGGATGTTCCCAGTCCATGGCTTGAACCCGTGTCCCCTGCATTGGCAGGTGGATTCTTAACCACTGCTCCACCAGGGAATTCTCACCCTTGAGAATATTTTTAAGGCCCCTTCGAATGTCTGAATTAGATCATACATTAGAAAATGTAAAGGTCATATAAGGCTTGCCTCTGGCAAAAGTCATCAAATGGATACACATTTACCATTGATGTTTCCCAACTTACCAGCCATATCTCATCAACTGAATTATCTTTTCCTCCCATAAACCCTGCCCAGTGATCTTGTTCATCCTCTGCCCAATTAGGATCCTTTTCTCCATGACTCTCCAGCCTGCTGTCTTTCTCCTATTCCCTTTCTGCACTCCAAGCCTTCCCCATCTTCCATGCCCTTGCACCCTTTCCACTTCTTTTAAAAATTGCCAGTCCTTCACTTCAGTCCTTCTGTGTCCCATTCTCCTAGAAATTAGTCCAATGTACTAATCACCGTTAATGGTTGATAATGTATTCTCCTTTTCTGGTTTTCCATGTTAATTAGAATTGTGACTTACTCAGTTTTTTAGTGAAGAACCCTTAAACGTAAACCCACTTGATGGCTCGATTTGATAGTACAGATACTATTTCAAGCTAGTTCATTAGGTATTTATTTCAAAGGAAAAAGAACACTGATAGCCTATCATGCATATTCACTTTCAAGACAATAATTTAAGTGTGAGATTTTGACTGTCCCTTAAGGAAAACTGATTTTAAAAGAGAGAAGGCAAAACTTTATTCAATAATTATGATCTATAATACAGTACACTCTAGTTGCATATTCTTAACCAATTAAATGCAAATATTTAAATGAAAATATTGTGAATTAATAGCATATACAATTTGGGGAGATAGAAAACATTTCTTTTTTCACTCATTTAATTATTTTTAGTCTTTGTGGTGATGACTGCTGGTTTTCCCTCTGCTATAATTCTGTCAGAGTTGTTTAGCATATATTATATGTAAACTCTCATTTGTCAAATTCTGAAGGGCTCATTTTTATTCTGTTCATGTTATTTTTCTTACCCCCCCAAAAAATGCAACAAAGGACTAAAGTCTATTCATAAAAAGATTATTTCATCCTTAAAAAGAAATTCCTTTCCCATATCCTATACTTCTGTTTGTTAGTATAATGATCAAAAATTTTTTCCTGATATTTATTTAACTCCTCCCGTGCTTGTGTCATTCAGTTTTGATCCAAGAGGAAGCAATTGAAGTACTTCTGATCTACCCTTTTTATAAACTCTGCATTTCAAGATTAATAGTTGTAGGAGTGTGAGGGAAAGCAAGAGTAAAGAGGATATAATGCATAAGATAGAGTACTCTTTCCTAAGACATTTATGGTCTATTGGGAAACCAGATTACCACATCTAAAGCAAGCTATTAGCAAGCCAGGGTAATTTTAAGTTCTAAGATATGTGGAAAGGTTAACAGTATCAGGCTTCAATGAGAAAAGAGAAATTACAACAGGCTTGAGATGTCAGAGAAGTTTAGGTTGAAATTTGATGGACAAATGAAAGGGAAGAGGACATTTGAGAGGGAAATGTTGGAATACTCCTATCACCTTTCTCATCCCAAAGGTGATATATGCAACAAACTGAAAAAAAGAGAAAAAAAGATTCTTAGCTTCTAGGTTTCCTCACTGGTCCCCAGGAAGCCTGTCTAAAGCCAGTGGACTGGTGCCTTGTATTTGTAAGCACTCTGTTCTAGTAAGCTCGGACAGCTATTACAAAATACCATAGATTGGGTGGCTTAAACAACAGAAATGTATTTCTCACAGTTCTTGAGGCTGGGGATGTCTAAAATCAAGGTGCTGGCCTATTCAGTTCCTGGTGAGAGCCTGCTTCCCGGTACATAGACGTCCATCTTCTTGTTATGTCCTCACATGGCCTTTCTTTGGTGCCTGCACATGAAGAAGAGAGATCTTGTGTTTGTCTCTCTCTTTCTCTCCTAAGCTTTTTTGGGGTATAATTGACAAATAAAATTGTAATGTATTTAAAGTGTACAATATGATGATTTGATATACCTTGTGAAAGGATTCCCACAGTTGAATTAATTAACACATCCATCACCTCACATATTTACCTTTTTAAAAAAATTTTATTTATTTTATTTATTTTTGGCTGTGTCGGGTTTTAGTTGCGTCACATGGGAACTTAATTGAGACATGCGGGATCTTTCATTGCGGTGCATGGGCTTCTCTCTAGTTGCAGCATGCGGGTTCCAGAGCACGTGGGCTCTGTAGTTTGTGGCACATGGACTCTCTGGTTGAGGCCCGCAAGCTCAGTAGTTGTGGCATGCTGACCTAGTTGCCCTGTGGCATGTGGGATCCCAGTTCCCTGACCAGGGATTGACCCTGCGTTCCCTGCATTGTAAAGCGGATTCTTTACTACTGGACCACCAGGGAAGCCCCTCACATATTTACCTTTTCTGTGTGTGTGTGAAAACACTTGAGTTCTACTTTCTTAGTAAATGTCCATCATACAATGCAGTATTATCAACTATAATCACCATATTATACATTAGCTCCTCAGACCTTTTTTATCTTACAACTGAAAGTTTTCCTCTTTTTATAATGACACTAATCCTGTCATGAGGGCACAACCCTCATGACCTCATCTAAACCTAATTACCTCCCAAAGGTCCCACTTCTAAATACCATCACATTGGGGTTTAGTGTTTCAGCATTGATTCTGGGGGGACACAATATTCAGTCTATAACACTCCCAGAGCTCATGTTTGCTATGCTCAGTCCTACCTTTCCTTTGCCTCCTTGTCTTCCCTCAACACCCTGGGAGATAAGATACACTGCAAAGATGACTGTAGGACTTATTCCAGACTTAGTTTAGGGCCCTTCCTTTAGCTTTACATAGTTGTATTAGTTCAGAGTTTAGATATTTATAAATGTTTTTGGATTTATGTTTAACTATTTTCTCAAAATTAACTTTTTGAAGAAATTGGCTCACCTTATACTGCATAGAAGTAAATATTTGGCTTTAGATAAATGCAGTTTATTTATTTAATGACTACCTAATAGATGCCTATTATATGCTCTTTTCTGAATTTTGGCCTAGGAGTTTGTTCAATTTTCCTGTCCCTATACTTACAAGGGCAGATTTTGGTGGGGCATAAAAGCAGTTGCTGTGAAATAGTTATAATTATTACTGAATACATGTTTTTAAAGAACTTTTATATACCTTTTATCCCCCTCAAACTCTTATTGTGCATATAATTATGTGCAAAGTATTGTGCTAGGTCAGGGGTTTATAAACTTTTCCTTAAAGGTGCAGATAGTAAATAGTATAGGCTTTGTGGGCCATTTGGTCTCCATTACAACTACTTGACTCTGCCACTGTAGCATGAAAGTAGCCATGGGCACTACATAAACAAATGAATGTATCAGTGTTCTAGTAAATTTTTATTTACAAAAATAAGAAGCCAACCTACAGACCTTACTTTGCTGGGTGTGCTAGGTGATGGGGCTACAAAGATGGATATGACATGATCTCTGTCTTTGAGGCATTTGTAGTGTAGCTAAAGAGACTGACTCATGAGAGAGAATTTCAGTGTGTTGATAAATGCCAAGATCAAGGTAATGCTTGGGGTACTCTGAAGCACAAGGTAGGGGCACATATCCTCTTTTGGAGGTTCAAGGAAGGCTTTTTGGAGGAGGTGAAGGAAGAATAAGAGTTAATCAAATGAAGCAAGGTGGAATATAAGAGGAGCAGCATGAGCAGTGACACTGGTTGGGGTTGAGTGGTGGTGGGCATCTGCTAATAGTGTAGCATCACTGAAGTATCCAGAGCCATTTGTCCAGTAGCAGGATTGAAGAATTAGATGGGGCCAAGTCACGGGAAAGCCTTGTATGGTGTGCTCAGGAACTTATTAGGTTAGAAAATTTTGAGTTGCACGTGCTTCTGGGACAGCCAAAGGTGTGTATGCCCAGCTGAGTGTTTGAAAGTATAGTCCTAATATAGATTGGGAACCATTAGCATCTACATAGTTGTTAAAATCATGAACGTGGACGAGATTGCCTTGGAACTGGGTAGAAAGTAGAGAGCAGGGAACAAAGGACAGAGCCTTGGTAAACGACTGATGTTTAGGGAGTGGCCAGGGAAGGGTAAGGCCAAAGGAAGAGTCAGAGAGAGGAGAGAGAAGTGGTGAAGAGCATTGTCATAGTAGCCAAGTACACTTATGGGGTACAATGTGGCTAAGCTACGGTGGAAACAAAAACCATAAACAAGAAACACCGAAATCTCAAGGGCTAACCACAAAGGTTAATTTCTCCTCATACAAAGTCCTGTGCAGGCTGGGTGATCATCTCCATCCTTGAAGTGTACTTTGTAGAACTTGGGTTTCAAGTTTGCCATGGTGACATTGGCAGGAGAAGAATGAGATGCAGGAGGGACACCAGTTCTTTGCTGCCTTGGTCTGGACTACCTGGACTAGAGCTAGTCACATGGGCGCAACCTAAATGCAAAGGAGGCTGGGAAGTACAGAGGACTCCAGGAGCAATCATAGTCTTTATCTTATCCAGAAAGTAACGAGTTACAAGAAGCCGTGGGCGGACAGCAGTATCAGTACAATGGAAGGGTCCACCTGAGGAAAGAATTTAATAAATTTTAAGAAATGTGAGAATGTTCCAGATAGGGATGCCATTGGCATTCAATTATTTTTCTAGTGAGCACCTCTGATTTTCCTGGGAAGCTTCTTCTTATGTCAGAAGGAGCTTTGTGAATAGAAGAAAGAGGAGGAAGAGATGATCTTCCTGCTAAAATGGGAACATGCTTTTTTCTGCTTAGACAATGGAAAGCAACTCATGGCTCAGTTATTTGTTTTTTAAGGGTCAAAATTTAGATTGCCAACATCTATCCTTCTCCCATTATAGAACAGGTTTAAAAATACATAATTTTGAGGAAAATGATCAATAAGAAGATACGTGGCATTTTATTTTTTTCATAGTGCAATAGTTATAATGCCCTAATTTGTTTAAGAAAAAACAAACAAACAAACCTCCAGCCAAGTAACCAAAGATTGGTTCCTGGTTGAGACTATAATGAAATAGAATAGACTGTGTTGAAATAGAATATATTGGAATCTATCACATACAGTAAGGGTAAGTATTGTTTTTTGAAACTTTTCTTTCAATTACAGGTGTGTGTGAATGTTTATGTGTTTATTCTTATAAAAAACATTTCTTACTGTGGGTCATGGACAAAATGAGGTTGAAAGATACTAGAGTAGATATCTTGCTGGGATTCAGGGTGTAGGTCAACACTGCTTTTGACTTATGAATAGATGCATCCCTCAGGCTAGAACCTGGAGCTGAGTGAGAGAGGACTCCAGGCGAGAGGGAGATATTACAATCAGAAAAGGGGAGGAGGAGACGTCTGCCCTTGAGAAAGCAGTGTATTTTGGTAGAAGGCATGTGGGTGTCAGAAAAGAAGATGGTCCTGGTTATCTGGAGGCCAGCCTACTTGAAGGAAGACATCTAGGCAAAGTGCCTCTGTGCTTTGTAAGCTGTTTTGGTTATTGATTGCTTGCATAATAAACTGCTTCAGAATGTAGTGGATTAAAGCAACCATTTTATTTTGCTTGTGATTTTATGGGTTAAGAATTTGGGCAGGCTTCCCTGGTGGCGCATTTGTTAATAATCCACCTGCCAATGCAGGGGACACAGGTTCAAGCCCTGGTCCGGGAAGATCCCACATGCCACGGAACAACTAAGCCTGTGCGCCACAACTACTGAGCCCACGTGCCACAACTACTGAAGCCTGTGCACCTAGAGCCCATGTTTTGCAACAAAACAAGCCACTGCAATGAGAAGCCCATGCATAGCAATGAAGAGTAGCCCCCGCTCGCCACAACTAGAGAAAGCCCGCGTGCAGCAACGAAGACCCATTGCAGACAGAAATAAATAAATTAAATTAATTAATTTAAAAAGGGGGGGGGCTTCCCTGGTGGTGCAGTGGTTGAGAGTCCGCCTGCCAGTGCAGGGGACACGGGTTCGTGCCCCGGTCCGGGAAGATCCCACATGCCGCGGAGCGGCTAGGCCCGTGAGCCATGGCTGCTGAGCCTGTGTGTCCAGAGCCTGTGTTCCGCAACGGGAGAGGCCACAACAGTGAGAGGCCCACGTACCGCAAAAAAAAAAAAAAAAAAAAAAAAAGAATTTGGGAAAAGCTCAGCTGGCCAGAGAAGATGGCTCTTCACCCACATGTCAGATGCTTCAGAGCTCTTTGGCTACTCTATCTCCACATACGTTGTCATCCTTCAGGGTCTCTCCACGTGGCTTGACCTTTTTTTTCTTATAGCATGGTGGTTTCTGGGTAGTCACATTTCTTACATGGCAGTTGGCTTCCAATAATGAGTGTTTCAAGAGACAGGAAGTAGAAGTTACCAGTATGTTAGGGCCTGAGCCCAGAAACTGGCACAGTGTTATTTCTACCATATTCTATTGGCCCACCCAGGTTCAAGGGGAAGGGAAATGGACTTTACGTCTCAATGGTACTGTTATCAAATAATTTGAGGACACCTTTAATGTGCTACATTGGCCAATCTATAGTGATTATTTTAGAAGGGTAGCCCTCTCCTAAAATAATCTAGTAAGGTTTTTTTCTGCTTTTATTGGAATTATTAAGATCAGAAATAATTATTATGTTAGTTCAACTATTTTAAACTTTTTTTTATTATTTCCTTTTTCCTTTTAATTACAATTTTGAATGAATTATAGATTCACATGCAGTAGTAAGAAATAATACAGAGAGATCACATGTACCCTTCACCTAGTTTCCTCCTGTGGTAACCCTTGCAAAATAATAGTACAATATTACAACCAGGAAATTGACATTGATATAATCTACCAACCTTATTCAGATTTTTCCAGTTTTACGTATATTCACTTGTGTATGTATGCAAGTACATGTGTATTTAGTTCTATGCAATTTTATCATATGTAGGGATGTGTATCCACCAGCACAGGCAAGATACAGAACACTTCCATCACCACAAGGATCCCTCATTTTGCCCTTTCATAACCACATCTACATCCTCTCATCCTAATCTCTGGCAACCACTAATCTGTTCTCTACATCTATAATTTTGTTATTTCAAGAATGTTATATAAATGGAATCATATGGTATATAACCTTTTGGTATTGGTTTTTTTTTTACTCAGCATAATTCCCTTAAGATTCATCCTCATTGTTGTGTGTAACAATAGTTTGTTCCTTTTTACTGTTGACTGGTATTCCACGGTATGAATGTACCATAGTTTGTTTAGCCATTCACTTGTTGAAGGACATCTTGGTTGTTTCCACTTTGGAGTATGAATAAGACTATGAACATTCATGTACAGTTTTTTTAATATAACTTTTTATTTCTTTGGCATAAATACTTCATAGTGCAATTGCTGGATTGTATGGCAATTGCATTTTAGTTTTAAATTGCCAGACATTTTCAACTATACCATTATTCATTTTCAATGTATGAGTGATTCAGTTTTTTGCATCCTTGCCAGCATTTGGTATTGTATTTCTTATTTTAGCCATTTTAATAGGTGTATAGTGATATCTCATTATGGTTTTAATTTGTATTTCCTTAACAGCTAATGTTGTTGAAGATCTTTTCATGTGCTTATTTGCCATCTATATATTCTCTTTGGTGAAATATCTGTTCATGTCTTTTGCCCATTTTCTAATTGGCTTTGTTTTTTTTTACAGTTGAGTTTTAAGAATTCTTTATATTTTCTACATACTAGTTCTTTGTTGATATCTAGTTTGTAAATATTTTCCTTTAATCTGCAGCTAATCTTTCCATTCTAATAGAATCTTTTGCAGAGCAAAGATATTTAATTTTGATGAAGTCCAATTTATCTGTTTTTCTTTGTGGATTATGCTTTTGGCGTCAAGTCTAAGAACTCTTCTCTTACCCATAGATCCTGAAATTTTTTCTCCTATGTTTTTGCCTAAATTTTATAGTTTTGTATTTTATATTAAGACCATATTCCATTTTGAGTTAATTTTTGTATATGGTGTGAAGTTTTGGTTGACATTCATTTTTTTGCTGATGGAGGTCCATTTGCTCCTTTAAGTTTTTAAATACAGTGCATTTAAAAATGTCTCAGATAGGGCTTCCCTGGTGGCGCAGTTGTTGAGAGTCCGCCTGCCGATGCAGGGGACACGGGTTCGTGCCCCGGTCCGGGAAGATCCCACATGCCGCGGAGCGGCTGGGCCCGTGAGCCATGGCCACTGAGCCTGCGCGTCCGGAGCCTGTGCTCCGCAACGGGAGAGGCCACAACAGTGAGAGGCCCGCGTACTGCAAAAAAAAAAAAAAATGTCTCAGATAAGTTAAGGAGAAACAAGAAGTTTTAATCTGTGCTTGTTCCAAGGAAAAGAGGGAACAGAAAATGACTAAATGGCTAAATGGTAGGAGTATAAAAGGGAGATAACTGAATAAGGAAAGTTAAAATTCAAGGAGAAAGAGCTGAGAACTACTTGTATACCTCATCCCTTCTGCAGAATATATATATTTCTATTCAAGAGGTTTTCTCATTCTTTAAGGATTTTGTAATATAAGTGGATGATTTTCTTCCTCGTATATGAAACAGTTTTCAGAGATTTTTATTTAAATATATTATTTTTCTTATTTGTTCTGGATTATACTTGATTTTTGACATTCAGGGATAATAGCAGTTTGTTTTAGTGAACATTCATGTAGTTTATTCTTTATTTGTTGGGGTTGAAATTATGTTAAAATCCTGATTATGATGTAGTCAGAAGTAAGCCCCATTTCTCATTGCAGGGGGACTTTATAAATATAGATACCCACAAACCCAAAATTTTATTGCTAGTGATGAGTAATAACATGAGGTGTTTCTTGTAGTATGAATAGTTCAAGACATGCATCTCATATACCAAATTGGGTTTCTGTAATGAGTCTACTAATTTTCTACCAAAATTAACTCTGTTTAAACCATTCTTGCTTTTTGTCATATTTCAAAATGTGTTAGCTAATATGACTTTAAATAATCAAGGTATCATTTTTATCTTGCAAATTTATGCTGATCAAAAAATTTTCAAATTTGAAATGTTTATAAAAATGACTGTGTGACAGAATGGCAAACATAGTCTTTAAAATGTTTTAGTTTTAAAAGCTCACAAGGCATTTAGAAAGGTAGTGCCTACCAGAAAAGCATTATCTTCAATATTATTTACCTGTTCATTGTGGAATTCACAAATTTGTTCACTTTTTTTTTGAAATTTGAATATGTGGGTCCTTATCATCAGAAAGGAATAGAAAAATGAAGGCAGTTTGGAGCTGAATAGAAGTTATTAATGAGCTTAGCTTTGACTGAAATGACAGATTAATGGCTAAATCTTCTTCTATAACAAGTCTGTTAAAACTTCTAGCTTGCTTCAGTAAATTCTTTTTGTCATTACAAATTGAAGGCAAAAGGCAAAGTAGTTTTAATTTCAATTTTGAAATTCAGACCTTAAATCTTTAGTGACCTTCATTCAGAACAAGGACTGGTTGTACTTCTTTGGAGCACTTAAAAAAAAAATCTTGTGGACATTATGAATCATATAACACATAACATTTTCTTCTTTGTATTGACTATAAAAAAACACTGAATCAAATCGGTAGACTATATATTGGTATGCTATACATACCACATATCGGTAGGCTATATATGTGGTATGCGTTTTCTGTAACTATCCTAACTTAGTCTCATTTTTTTCTTATGCTGTTTGCCCTGATTTCCTCATCATTTTAGAAATTCTATTGATAATAGTAATAATGATTAATAATTCATATTAATTTAGTGCTTTTTATAAGCACTCTACAAATATTAAATTAAATGTTTAATATCCCTTTGAGATAGGTATTTTCATTATCCCCATTTTATTGATGAAGTGTAGAGCAGTGCTACTCAAAGTTCAAGTCTGCAGTGAAATTAGGAATTTGTGTAGAATGGAATCAACTTTCTGCTTCCTTCATCAAGAAAGTCATGCTATAAAAAAATTACCTGTTGAACTAAACAGTGTGCCTATTGACACAGTCAGTTTTCATTCTATGCAAGGAATTTAGTCACAGGGTGGTAACAAACAGTCCATTGCCAGTCTGGATGTTACTGAACCAAAACTTGGGTCTGTTCACCCACACACATTAAAGCCAATCTACTGACACCAGGTTGTGGTGAAGAAAAGTGCAGTGTTTATTGTAAGGAGCCATACAAGGAATCCGGGTTGGGTAATGCTCAAAAAACCCTAACTCCCTGATGGGTTTCAACAAAGCATTTTTAAAGGCAAGGTGAGGGAGGAGGGTCACAGGGTACGTGATCAGCTTGTGCGTAATTCTCTGATGGCTTGATGGTGAGGTAACAGGGCAGTGTCACATGGGTTAACATTATCAATCCTTAGGCACCAGTAGGTCTGGGGGCTATGTGCTCATGGTCATCAAGTAGTCAGTTTCTTCCATTTGGTGGGGGGTTTAGCATCTGTGAAACAACTCAGGAAATGTGCATCAGATACTGTTATCTAGGTACTTCAGAGAGGAGCTAAAGCAGAGGATATGAGGGATGGGGTCTGTCCCAGGAAAACCCCATAGGGTCCTGCTCAGTTACATGGAGACCAAACTTTGAGTAGCAATGTTCCAGAATAGTGTTTCTCAAACTACCTGTGATGAAGGACCATTGAGAGTGGATTTCTTTTTAAATGTTCAAAACTTGTGGCCTGATACTTTCATAAAATACAGTAAAAACATTGTGGTAATGTCAAAAGTTTCTACGCATTTTCTGTAATTACCTTGTTTTGGACCAGTAACAATTTTCAAACTGGCTTGGGCAGACCATGCTTTGAGAAGCACTAGTATAGAGTGTATCTATGTATGAATTGTGATTCTAGATTCTAATGAGAATTACAGTATCTTATTCAGTAGTAACATATGAGGATTGTCTGATTTGCATATGTGTAAACCTATGGCCACATGGTGGAGAATAGCAGAGTAAACATGTAGGTGTTAATCCTGTCTAGGGTAAACACCACTGGTTTAACCAGTTTGCATATGGCCAATCAGAGCCAGGGAGTGAGTATGTATACAGGGCAGAATACCTGTAGGAAAACTGTTCACAGGATGGGAGTTTTCCCACTACATAGTTTAAGAACCCTGAGTCTTCACACACAATGGACTTGTTCTCACTGCAGGAAAGCATGATTTTTCTGATTTCCTCAAACTTAAAGGTTGAGTGTCAGGTGGAAACTTCTGAACTTCACCCTGATGAAAGCCCTAATACAAGATCTCATCCACAGTGAGAAGGGGGAAGTGGGAACAAACATCCATGCCTACAAGGGACTGTTGTGGATATCCACCTACAGGTTATAGTACTGTGACTCTTTTCCTTACCCCAAAGAAATGTGTTTCCTCACTTCCCCTCCCCCCATCTCCCTTGCCTTGCTTTTCTTTTTCTTGTTTCCATAGCACTTCTAACGTCACTACACAATTTGCATACTTAGGTTTTGCCTCTTGTATCTCCTTGTAATTTCAGACTTTAGAACAGTGAGATATGAAATACAACATTCTGAGAATTTTCTCTGCTGGTGGGTGGAGGAGGGTGCGCCCAGCGAAGTTGCTCTTTCCATTGCCTTCCTTAATTAAGTCAGCTGAGGCACTTGTGGTTCCCGGTGCTACTGCTACCCAAGGAGCTCAGACTCCAGGCTGCCACTACCTCGCAGGACAAAAATCATCCGATCCTTGGCCATTTCCATATAATTTTGTACATCAAACAAAATTTTTTTCTCTGTATGTTTTTTTCTCTTTAAGGACGCAGTAGTGTCATAGTTAAAAACGGGGCATGAAGTTATTAGCTCCTCTCCTTAACCAACATTTTGACTTTGGACAAATGACTTCACCATTCTGTGTCTCATTTTTTTTATAAACTGAGGCTAATAAATCATAGGCTTGCTGTAGAGATGAAATAAGAAAACACACATAAAGCACCTGGCATGTTGTAAGCATTCAGTGAGTGGCAGCTATTATTATTATTATCTAGCTTTTATGGATGAATTTTAAACATGGCACAAAATTGTATTTTCATTTATCTTATTTTGACAGTATACCTCTTCTTCTGACCAATATTACTGAAATTTAAAGAACATTTTTCCTACCCTCTTATTATTGCTAGCTTTTTTCAAGAGTCCTCTACCTTTTTTGCACTGCCTCAATTCCTGGGATATGATGTGTATGAACTACAGTAAAATAAAGCTAGTAGTTTTTCAATATTGGAAGTCCAACTGGTTAAAGACGACATGAAAACATATCTATACCTAAATCTATACCTGTATAAGATTTTTTTTTGTATAAGATTTTGAAAGGTATAATATATTGCTAACTTAAGATGGTTTTATTATTCTTCTTTAAAATTGAATTTTGATTTGTATTTTGGGGTTTTTCTTAAAATAAAATAAATGTAAACAAACTTCCTTTCTCAAAGCAAATAAAATGAATGTCAGTTTTCCTAGGATCTCCTGAGGGACTTGCAATGATATGAGACATGCTGCCTCCCATCTGTGTGTGTAGAGCCAGTTTAAAAAAAAAAAACTTTAATTACATTTGGTGTTAATGTTATTCACAAGAAGTCATGCCTTTTCATGGAGTTAAAAAACATTATGATGAGAGCTTTGATAACTTCTTATATGTGTTTATTTTCATAGCTGGTGCTAACTGTCGATCATAAGTTCTAAGCCATGCAGAGGGAGAAGTGCCCTCAGGCAGCTCTTCTTTGTAGCCCGCCACAGAAAGACAGCTTGCCCCACTGCAAGCTGGGGACCAAAGAAGAGGGGGCTTGGAGCATAGGAGTATGTCCAGTACATAAGAGTGACTCAATAATTGTTGTTGAATTAATGAATGAACAAATGAACAAACTAGGAATATCAGAGCTAAATTTAACTATTCAGTTGTAACAACTAGATAGCTGTCTGATACGTTGTATTTCTACTCCTAATTGCTTTTTTTTTTAATTTTTAATTTTAATTTTTTGGCAGTGCCACAAGGCTTTTGAGACTTTAGCTCCCTGACCAGGGATTGAACCCACGCCCTCGGCAGTGACAGCACAGAGTCCTAACCACTGCACCGCCAGGGAATTCTCTAATTGCTTTTATTTTTAAATTTTTTCTTCCAGTTTTATTGAGATATGATTGACATAGGGCACCATATACATTTAAGGTGTGTAGCATAATTATTTGACTTACATACATCATGAAATCATTATCACAATAAGTTTAGTGAACATCCATCACCTCATATAGATAAAAAATTAAAATAGAAAAAAATATTTTTCTTGTGATAAGAACTCTCAGGGTTTATTCTCTTAACAGCTTTTATATGTAACTTATGTTGGTGTTAATTATAGTTGTCAGGTTGTGCATTATATCCCTTCTACTCCTAATTGCTTTTAAATTTTGGTTATCCTGCTTTATGAATGCTTTAATATTATAAGCTCCCTCTCATATTTGTACAATAAGACTTAAGCAAGATTGCTTTCAAGTGCATGGTGTCCATGCAAGGAGAGCTCCTCTTGGGACTCAGGGCCAGTTCCAACTGTGCCTTGCTCTAAATGCAGCCTGCAGCACTCGATTTATTCTGACAGTCTATAATAGACCACCAGAAAGGCTGGGACAGACATTTCCCCAAGCTTCCAAGACAGAAGAGAAAATGTTAAAAAGAAAATCCCTCAGCAGTTAGAGAAATCAGAGGGTGAATGGTTATGTACAGGCCAGCATGAAAAGCACTACAAAAGGAGATGAAGAAACTGAATTAGTTGTCCAGGGTTAGGACCTGTATCCAAGAAGGGCAAATGTTTTTAGGAGTGTGATTAAATTTACTTAATAAGTTTGTGCCAAATAATGTACCAAAAATACCTTTGGCCAGACCTTGATGATTGGCTAGATAGAGAGAGGTTGATAGAAGGATAGCATGACATAGATGGCCCAGAATGTCCAAATATAGCCAAGGTCTCTCCTCTCTAAGGACTAAGCAAGCCTAGTGCTGCCTCGTTCTGAGAGCAAGTGAGCACTGATTTATGGGATTTGCTTGTTTGTACCAGGTATAAAGTCAAAAGAGGGAGTGCTATGCACATTAATCAAGGGTGTCTAACTCCAAAGCAAAGGATGTTGACGTGGTAAGAAAGGCAAAGGAAGAACTAAGGAGATTGTAAATGCCATGAGAGCAGGGACCTTTTCTGTCTTATTCATTGCTCTGTTTTTAGCTCTTAGACTAGGACCAGACACATGGTAGATGCTCAATAAATAGTTTTGAACGATCATAGGAGCGCCTTCTTTTTATTTGTTTTTTTTTTGTTTTTTTTTTTTGTGGTACGCGGGCCTCTCACTGTTGTGGCCTCTCCCGCTGCGGAGCAGAGGCTCCTGATGCGCAGGCCCAGCGGCCATGGCTCACGGGCCCAGCCGCTCCACGGCATGTGGGATCCTCCTGAACCGGGGCACGAACCCGCGTCCCCTGCATCAGCAGGCGGACTCGCAACCACTGCACCACCAGGGAAGCCCACGGAGCGCCTTCTGACAGATTAAGTGCAAGGTCAGTTATGTGCAAGGATTATTGCGTTATCAATTAAATTTATGCCTAGATTTCTCCCTATATCCCTCTGGACTATTTTAAGATAATTAAATTATATATTGAAGGAGTATGTTAGGTAATTGTAGGATATAGTTGCTATGATTTATGGGGTGGGACAAGGGATGGTTTAGTATATTCGCAAGAGAGGAAAGTATTGGGTATGAGGCCTGTGTAGCCTCTGAGAAGTTGGGTAGCCTGTGAGGACCACCTGCTCGTTTGTACTAGGCCACATGGCAAATAGATCTAACCCCATGTACTTTTATGTTTTAATCTCTATACGTATAACTCTAAGGGATGGGAGAAGGGAGTGGCTAGGAAACAGCAGAGGATCCTAGGATTAACATCGTCTACATAGTCATAACATCATCTACAAAGATTATACCTAGAAGTGAATGGGGCCTCACTTGTGGTTCCCATTTCCATAAGAGATTCAATCTACTGCTAGAGCAGTTCTTCAGGTGCCGGCTTTGGTGTCTGAAAAGTTTTTTAGGAAGGTGGCTCTGGTCACCAGTAGAGGCTTTTCAGGGGCTGGGGAGGGGTTAGGAGGAATTTTGGATTTGGGTATAAAGAGACTTGTGACACTGGGTCAGAGTGCTCAGAGCCTGACAAAGTAGCCCTTCAGGCTCTTGTGGGATATCTACAAAGTATGTAGAATATTCTAGAACACAGGGGTTTGGAGGAGGTAAATGACCAACAGAACAGGCAATTTATTCACCTGTCAGTCACAAGTGAAAATCTTCTAAGGGAAAATCTGACATTGAGAGATCTACTCTGTTACATGAACCAAAGATATGACTTGAAAAACTGGGGGAATCATGGCACCAATGAATGAGTCAGGGAATTTGGACGGTGAATTGGTGTGGGAAGAAGGATGGTCATTTTGATTTTAGAAATTCTGAGTTTAAAAAATGACAGCACGGGGCTTCCCTGGTGGCGCAGTGGTTGAGAGTCCGCCTGCCGATGCAGGGGACGCGGGTTCGTGCCCCGGTCCGGGAAGATCCCCCATGCCGCGGAGCGGCTGGGCCCGTGAGCCATGTCCGCTGAGCCTGCGCGTCCGGAGCCTGTGCTCCGCAACGGGAGAGGCCACAACAGTGAGAGGCCCGCGTACTGTAAAAAATAAAAATAAAAATAAAATAAAATAAAACCATGTTATTAAAAAAAAAAATGACAGCACGGCATGTTGAAATGTGTAGTAGGTAGCTAGGAAGAACAGAGGAAAGCTTAGGCGAGAAGATAAGTTAGGGGTCATTTGCTCTTTGTCCAACTCCTCTGGGAAAGCAAGGAACTGCAGACACATTTAGCCTGTTGCTACATGGGTTTTTAGGCCCTTTACCTGTGTGTGGTCCAAGAGCACAGAGCATTGCTGTGACGAGTGTAATGGTGAGAATACAAAGCAGTGACTTCCGTTTATTAGAATGAGAGTCTAAAGAACAAGAGTCACAGATAAGCAATTTTCTTTGCTAATTTTTTTTTCTTAAGAACTTCTCATTATTCTCAAGGTTCTATCAGGAAATATATGCTCGAAGCCAAACAAAAACGTCTCACTGCTTATGGAGAAATGCATCAGGGTGGCCGATGGTTGAAAAAAAGAGTCTTACATAGAGCACCAAATGTTGTAGTAATCCTCCAAACCATGCCGGTTTACTTAAAATTTCTTTCACAATTCTCGTTAGACTCATGCAGTAAATAAATTAAGTACCTTTCCCACTGGGAGTTTTTTAGAAACACTTAATGAAGTAAATGCCACAGTGTTAGATCAGAGGGGAGCCATGCTATTGAATTATTTTTAGCATGCATTTCTAGCTTAATTTTTTGTTGGTTTCTTTTGATCTGGGTGCAAGTCTCAGCCAGATAATATGGTTCAGGGAACAGAGGATAGGGTGAGAAAGAGATTTGCGTTTAAAGTCTAGTACACATAACCAAGAAAAGCCACTTTTTTCTCAAAGGTTAAAAAATTTTATTTGCTAAGAATGCCGCTCTAAATATCAAAATGGCCGTATTGGACACAGCTAAAGAGACATACTATTAACTCATTACCCTTGAATGTTTGGAAAAATTCTTTATGCTTAATTTTAACTATACTGTCCTTTTAAAGAAGAGTATTATTATGTACTATTAAAAAATAAACATATTTAACAATAAATATTTTAAACTATAGCTTAATCTTTATAATTAAGAAAGCTTTTTGAGATCTTGAAGGGCCTTAAATCATCATTAGAAGAATTAATTATTATTATATCATAAATGTGCATAAGTGTTTGTTAATCGAATTTCTGATTTTAAAAATTCCTTAAAAAAAACTATAGGCACATTCTTTGAATAACTGAAAGCAGTTACTAAAGAAATCAAAAATTAAAGTTTTGGGGAGTAAAGACAATGTAAAAATGCATCAGAGAAGATGCATTGTGCCTGGAAACAAACTGTGTCTGGTGGGAAATCTTAAATTTTGATTAATTTACTTTCTGAGCAACTTAAGAATTAATGAAATATAAAATTAGATAAATTACAGCAATAATTTTCCACCATTGAACTGTTCAACAGACTCTTATAATTTTCCAGTGGTGTACTTTTAGAAGTATGAGATTTTATTCTGGAAGGAAATAAAAAACCCAGAGATGGTTTTCTTTTTGCACGGAACTCTATAATATTTCTGTACACTGTCTCAACAGGGAGTGGTGCGCCTGATTTTAACTTGCAGCCTATAGAGAGCTCAGTCCAGCCTTTTTGCAATCTCCAGGTAGTCAAAAAGTATTGAAAGGTGTACTGGGAAACAAAGTGGAAAATGGCAGTATCCTACGTTACAGGCCAAATGGATAACCCCAAGAGAAAGATTTTGACAGCCATAAATATTTCATCTCTCGGGGCCCTGATGCTACTGTGTGAGACCAATTTAGTTGGAAAGATCATCAACAATTAGGTGACATCTCTATCACACCTTTTACTGAGTTGAAATTTCGCTGACATGAATAATAAGGGGTCTTGTTTGACATTTAACAGTTTAATTAATTTGTTTCCTAAAGTGAATGTTTTACACTGTGATTTTTCAATACGCCATCTCCATATACTTGAATTTTTTTTCTTTTGCTTTTCTTAGGAAACCATTTCGTTTTCCTTTTCACTTTATAAATTACCTACCCATCTTGACTCTGGTGCTAGCTAGTGTTTGGTGGGGCTTAGGGGGTGGGGCTAGGGTTTGGAAAATTGGGGAAGTGCTGCAGATCTTCCTCCACTATTCAGTTTTAGAGGAGAAGCAATGTAGGAGTATGCAAAAGAAAAAAGAAAACACTTTTTTTTTTTTTGAGTAAATGGTGTTTTGTTGTTGTTGTTAGACCAAAACACAAGTCTTTATCTCTTTGGTCACTCTAGTCATGAAGGATCATCAAGGGGCCATTATGTGTAGTCACACCTGTCATGTGGTATAACTATTTGTACTATTCCTTGTATGTTACTGACTTTATTGGTTTCTGCATACCTTCAAGGTATGTTGCATATGAATGTGATATCTGCAGTGCTTGTTTCTGAAAATAAAACACATAATGTTTGCTAAAGGTCACTTCTAAAACAGCTGCTGTGAAAGTAGGAGGAATAATCCAGCGTGACAATAGAAAACATGAATCTACTATGTATTCTTGCAAGTAGAAATAGATTTTTGAAAAGTTAGTCAACACAATTAAGTTATTTACTCTAATTGCCCCTATACAAACCTCAACCCCCCACCTTAAACTATTTCCCTTTGCAAAGAGTTTTTTAAAAAAACAAAAAACAAAGGTGTGTGGGAAAGCCACTTCTCTCCCACTTGAACCTGTAGGACATCAAGGTAAATAATACATGGGTATTCTTTAGAGTACAAGTGTCCTTCACTGTCTGATTACAATGTATATTTCTGATTGTTGGAGCTTAGATGGGTAGACGTACCCAGATGAAATCGAGTGAGTGCGTGTTCGTGACAAGTGTGAGTTAGAAGAATGTCTTTGAATGTGTCATCCTGAAGAGACAACGCTGAAGTAGTGCAGGTTGAAAACTGAAATGGGAAGATAGTCTGCAGCTTTGGGGGAAAGACAATCCGGGACACACCTGCCACATGACACATCTTTCCTTGTTATCTGCTCTTATTTTGTACTGGTGCCGAAAAAGTATAACAGGTGCCACTACTTTTCTGAGCTGTTTTAGGGCCAAATATGATGAAGGTGGTATGGAACTGATTTTAACTATTAAACCTCTCAGATGGATAAACTATTAATACTATCGCAAGACACCATGAGATGCTTCTCCATAATAGAGTGCTAGGAAAGTTGAAATTGCTGCTATTGTGTATCTCAGACTTGTTAAAGCTGTTCCAGATCCATGGTGAGGTAGATTGCTTCCTTCCACAGATGGAAATTGAACATTTTTTCCCCTGCACATGTGTTTATAAATAAGCTGAGACATAAACTCTTCCTTTGGAACATATTTTGAAGCAGAGATGTGTGTTCATAGAGAGTATTATGTGTATTACTTAAACGTTTCTCTTTTCAAAACAGCTGGTTTCCTGTTTGTAATTTTGAACCTGTATAATTTTTATCATGATTTTCTTCTCCTCTGAACTGAAAGACCATCTAATAAATGAAAATACTTTATATTCATTTTTATTAAGTGCTTTTCTCTGTCTGCCTTAGTACATGTATAGCAAAGTATCAAGGATAATTTACTAAAGATAATTAAGCATAAGCCTTGAGTGAATTTCTTCTGCCACAAAGACTTAAATGAAATCGTTGAGTCAGCATGGTTTGGATTAAAAAAAAATCTTTGACATAAGGCATAGGAGATGTATATTTACTAAATACTTTTACTATGTGCCAGGCACTGCGCTTAGAACTCAACATAACATTATCTCATTTGGTTCCAACAACCCAGTGAGGTAGTTTCTATTATAGTGTTTTTATTTTGTACATAAGGAAACCAAAGCATTTAAAATCACTATGCAATACTTCCATTCATCAACACTTCCACTACGCAGCAAAGGTCTACTTTCCTGGAGGTTCCAGTGACATCTCTGGTACATTCTTCCTTTAAGCCCTCACTGTTAGCCTCTAGGGTCCTAATCCAAAACCAGTGCCATGTGGTTCAGATTTTGTCACAACAGTACCATACTTCCAGCAGCTAAATTTGTTCTGGTTATCTTCGTTACATTAAAAAATCATACCAACCTTAGTGGTGTAAAACCACAACAATTTTATTATGCTCATAGATTTGGTGGATGAAGAATTTGGGAAGGGTACAGCAGGGATGGCTCTTCTCTGCTCCATGATGTCTTGGATCTTTGCTGGTTAAGACTTGAATGGCTGAGGGCTGGAGGATTGTCTTCTAAGATGCTTTCTTTGCTTACGTGTCTGATACCTGAGCTGGGACCATTTAAAGGCTGGCTTAAGTGGTACTGTTGATTAGAGTACCTTTATATGACCTCTCTATGTGGCTTGGGCTTCTTCAGCATTGTGCTGGGTTCTAGGAGGGAGGGTCCTGCAAGGAGGCCTCTAGAGAGCAAGCATTACAGGGGCAAGGATCAAGCACAGGTTGTATGACGCTTCTTACCTAGCCTCAGAAGTCACAGTATTGCTTCCACCGAACTCTGTTGGTTGAAGCAGTCACAAGCCTGCCCACATTCAAGGGAAGGGGACATAGAATACACCTCTTGATGGGAAGAGTATCAAAAGATTTGGGGTTCATGTTTTAAAATCACCCCAGGGCTTCCCTGATGGCGCAGTGGTTGAGAGTCCGCCTGCCGATGCAGGGGACACGGGTTCTTGCCCCGGTCCAGGAGGATCCCACATGCCACGGAGCGGCTGGGCCCGTGAGCCATGGCCGCTGAGCCTGCGCGTCCGGAGCCTGTGCTCCACAGCAGTAGAGGCCACAACAGTGAGAGGCCCGAGTACCGCAAGAAAAAAAAAAAAAGAAAGTGAATGGAACTGGGGGGAGGTGTATTGGCCAGAAGAATCTGTGAGTATTCCATGAGTATAGAAAAGCACAAGTTTATGGCACCCATTTCTTGAGCTCTTGAGTCATTTGTCAGTCATGCATGCCAATGGGGAAGTATGGTGACATCAGTACTCAAATATGGTTGTTTTAGGGTTATGCTTTGCTTGCTTCATATTGTTTGAGCCCATACCAATTTATATTGTAAGAAATAAAGTGGGACCCATCTAGATAGCAGGTAAATAATCAGTAATCAGCTTAATATTTAAAACTTTAAGCTGATAATCCACTAAGTGGACAGTGCCTTTGCAAAAGAGAGGAGAAATTTTTAAATTTGGAAATTAACTGAGTCAGGATGGCACATGTGAAGTTGAACAGGAATTTTAAAATAGCATCTTTCAATAATTCAAATAGCTTGTGTCACAGAAGTCCACAATAATTTAAAATGTCAATGCAGACTTAACTGCCTTGAGATTCTTCTGCCATGCACTCCCGCTAACACCCATACCTGCCCATGTCTAACACTTTAAACATTAATGTAATTGTTTACATTGTCTACTTCCCTTGTTAGACTGGAAGCTCCTTGGGGAACCCTAGGAGTACCTTGTTTACTTCTGTATCCTCAGTACCTGTACATATCTTGTAAATAAATAAACACCAGAGCTTGAGAATTCTGTCCTTCACCTAATCAGTGATGCCCCAAGGTACTGAGGATTCCTTATTTTTGCAGTTCGCTAAGCCTTACTTTATGCTCTAGAAAGCTTTGTATATCCCTCAGTTAGCGTTTATATCATTCTGTTGGAATTATTTGTTTACTTACCTGTGTATGACAATAGACTGGGAGCTCCTGGTGGGCAAAATTCATGAATCTGCTGGGTCTGGCATCATGCTTGGAATTAAGCATTTATTTGTGGAATTGCTAAATCAATGAATGATTTTCTTTTTCTGTTTTTCTTCTAAACAATAGACATCATGCCTCCTAAGATCTTTTTTTTTATTCTAAGTAGTTTAAGAGACTGCATGAGTGCAAAGTATCGTAATAAAATGACCAATTTAGCCTGTTAAACATCCCTTTGCATTATTTTCATTTACTATTCATTTAAAACCTTTTACTTTATATGAAAATAAGTGAGATTAAGATATTCAGCAAACAGTAGTAGTTACAATAATAGTAGTAACAGTAGTACTAAAAATATTTTTAGACATTTATAAAACATTTCAAGCTAGATGATACAATTATATACTAAATTAGATCACAGTTATTAAAACTGTCCATGTTTAGCTTCTTGATGACTAACATCCAACTGCAACCATTAGAAAAAGTATTCCTTCCTTTTGAAAATTTCACTGCACATTTTCACAGGAAAGATTATAATCATTTCTATTTTTTTGAGTGTTTTGTGCTTTACACCATCCTATGTCATGCAACCCTTATCATAATTTTATTAGGTGGGAATCATTGTACTTATTTTATAGGTGAGAAACTGAGGCTGAAAGAGAAAAATTCATTTGTTTGAGGTCAGCAGCTAATAATTAGCATAGCTAGAGTTCAAACCTGGGTCTGTCAGATCCCAAACCTGTTGTCTTAAGCGATATGTGTCTTTTCCAAGATTTCAGACTGGAATTTTGTCCCAGTAAATTGAATATAAATGTAAATAATCTTATAAAATTAATAGCTACTATATTAGAAAATGCATAATGCTAAGGATATTCATAGGTAATTTTCTACTTTTTTTCCTATATATAGGGATAAAAAGCCCCAAACCTGGTTTTTTAATAAGAGCTTTATTAAGGTATAATTCACATACCATATAATTTACCCCTTTAAAGTGTATAATTCAGTGAGTTTTAGTATGGTCACAGAGTTTTATAACAGTCACCACAACCAGTTTTAGAACATGTTCGTCACCCCAAAAGAAACCCTACACCCATTAGCAGTTACGCTCCATTTCCTCCCAAGCCCCCATCCCTAGGCTATCACCCCAAATCTTTTTTAATGTCCTGAAATATTCTAAGATTATTTACACTTGGAGACACTTATAGAGCTTTGGGAAGCAGCAGTATTCTGATTTTGTACAGCATGTTCATGAGTGTTTTGTAAAGTTTTTTCTTTTCTTTTAAATAGACTATCTTTTAAAGTAGTTTGAGGTTCACTGCAGAGTTGAACAGAACGTACAGAGATTTCTCATCTTCCCCCTTCCCCCACATATGCACAGCCGCCCCACTCTCAACCTCCTGCAGTAGAGTGGTACATTTATGGTAATCGATGAAGCTACACGACATGTTGTCACCCAAAGTCCATAGTTTACATTGGTGTTCACTCCTGGTGTTGTACATTCTATGGGTTTGGACAAATGTATAACAACATATTTATCCACCATTATAGTATCATACAGACTGGTTTCACTGCCCTAAAAATCCTCTGTGTTTCACCTATTTATCCCTTATAGTTCTTTTTAAAACTGTAGAATTACAGAATTCATAATGGAAAGGGATTTAGAGATAATTTAGTCCAACCAACCAATTGGGAACGATCTAGTAGGAATTCTCAGTCTCTTCAGCTAGGTTTATTCTTTTTTTTTTTTAATTGAAGTATAGTTGATTTACAATGTTGTGTTAGTTTCAGGTGGACAGCAAAGTGATTCAGTTGTGCGTGTGTGTGTGTTTGTGTATATACACATATATATTCTTTTTCAGACTCTTTTCCATTATAGGTTATTATAAAATATTGACTATAGTTCCCTGTGCTATACAGTAGATCCTTGTTGTTTAGCTGAATTTATTCTTTATTTTCTTATTGGCTGTCATAGATATAAGCGTTTTCTTCTTTTCTTTTGTAGTTCCCCTCTCCTTAGAACAAATGGTCATGTCCTAATTTACAGTGAGCCAGGCAATAAATTTTAGAATTTAACAAGAAAATAGTATGTCCTTAATTCTTATTTTATCAGTAATAAAAAAAACTTTTTGTAATAGAAAATTTCAAAAATATACTACAGGGACTTCCCTGGTGGCACAGTGGTTAAGAATCCTCCTGCCAATGCAGGGGACACGGGTTCGAGCCCTGGTCCAGGAAGATGCCACATGCCACAGAGCAGCTAAGCCCATGCACCAGAACTACTAAGCCTGTGCTCTAGAGCCCGCGAACCACAACTACTGAGCCCGCATGCCACAGCTACTGAAGCCTGCATGCCTAGAGCCCGTGCTCCGCAACAAGAGAAGCCACCACAGTGAGAAGCCCGCGCACCGAAACGAAGAGTTGCCACAACTCACCGGTAACTAGAGAAAGCCGTGTGCAGCAATGAAGACCCAAAGCAGCCAAAAATAAATATATTAATTAATTAATTTAAAAAATACACTATAATAGAAACTTTCAAAAATACACAATGGTAGGGAGCACAACATGTAATATATTGAATCCTCACCCGTTTCCTAGTTATCAATACATGGTCAACCTCTTTTTATCTATCCTTCTATGCGTTGCCACCCTCTCCCCAGCTGTCTCAGACATCATTCATTTCATCCATACATATTTCAGTATGTATTTTAAAAGATACAGCCTTTCAGAAAAAAAATTAACACAATGCCATTATCATACCTTAGAAATTGCCAGTAATTCCTTAATGTCATCAAATATCTAGTTATTGTTCAAATTTCCCTGAATGTATCAACTTTAAAAAAAAAAAAAGCTGTCAGTTTGTTTGAATTGGGATCCAAACAACATCCACCCACTGCATTTTAATCTATGGTTTTAATCTATGGTTTCCTCTCTGTTGTTTCCCCCTCTCCCTTGAGTCTTATTTGTTAGAGAAACTGGTCGTTCTTGTTGTTTTTCACATTCAGGATTTGCTCATTGCATCTCTGTGGTATTGTCTAATATATTTTTCTCCTGTAAACTGGTAGTTAGCTTAAAAAACGTGATCTGTTTCAGGTTCATTTTTTTGGCAAGAATATTCCATTGGTGGTATTCTGCATTTTCATTTCAACCGAGTATCTGGTTGTCTCTGTTTTGTGATATTAGTGGCCGTTATTTCATTAGGGGTTTGCAAACTGGTGATATTCTTTTTTTTTTTTTTTTTTTAATTTTTTTTTTTTCCGGTCTTAGTTGTGGCACGCAGGATCTTTCGTTGCGGCATGCGGGCTTCTCTCTAGTTGTGGCATGCAGGCTCATGGGCTCAGTAGTTGTGGTGCTCGGGCTCTCTAGTTGTGGTGCATGGGCTCCATAGCATATGGGCTCTGTAGTTGCGGCATGCAGCTTCCTAGTTGTGGTGTACAGGCTCAGTAGTTGCAGCACGTGGGCTTAGTTGCCACGCGGCATGTGGGCTCTTAGTTCCCCGACCAGGGATCGAACCTGCGTCCCCTGCATTGGAAGGTGGATTCTTAACCACTGGACCACCAGGGAAGTCCCACAGTGGTGATATTCTGATGCCTTTATCTTTCTTTACTTATTAGCTGGAATACTTCCATAAAGAGAAACTTTCTCTTATTGATAACCTGTAGTACAGTTCTTATAGGAAAGGCAGACTAAATGCTTGATTTCTTTCTCTTTATCTACCCTTTTTCAGAATAATGAATCAGTTCCCTAGCATGCTCTAAAGGAGACCAAGGAGGTTATATTTGGTTTGTATTTTTAGTATCAGTATGAACTCATAGCTTTTTAACCTATTTGATGTGTTTCGATCCATGGCAGTTATTATTCTATTTGATACTCAAACTTGAAAATGACCATAAAATTTAAAAATTGGATCAGTTTAGGGTGATTCTGTTTCAAATGGTTTTCACCCATAGAATTTAATAAATAAAAAAGCTTCCCTGTGTACCTACACAGGATTTTTCCAGGAATATATCTAATGCATAAAGTGGATTGAACCTGCATAGGGCCTTTATTATGCATATATACTTACATGAATGTGTTTGTGTGTATCTCTGGGACTATGTATGGTATCCTAAGGAATGATTACATATTCACCTTTATAAAAGAGGTCCAAATCATCTGCTTTGGGCTAGGATTGTTTCTAAGGTGAGAGCCATTCTGTAGCAGCCCTTCTGGACCTTGAACATGAGCACAGCCTCCTTCGAATAAGTTCCTTGGCTCTGACCACAGGAGAGGAGCCAGGCTAACACTCAGTGATTTGTCAGGTTTGCCTGCATTTTCATAGTATTTCTATAAAAGAAATTTGTCCTAAGTTTCAAATTGCTGATTTTTCCAGTGACTGAAAGGTTTCATGGGGACTTCTGTTGTTATTTACATGTATATGGAGAAAATTGCAATCTGTGAGTAATTTGAGAAATTTCAACAGTTTCAGCAGTAGTGATCTAGAAATTGAATGGGTTTCAAATACAGTGTTCCAGTGCAGTGCTGCATATATAATGTATGTGCAGCATATGCTGAGGTCTTTTTCAAAACATTTACATTAAACCTGTCAGGTATTTATGAATAGCAAAAATTAATTTCCCCTAGTTCTGTCATCAGTTAGAGAAATGGATTTTAGTATAGAAGACTGTCAGTGTTTCCTGCACACCAGAACAGCTCACTTCAATGTCATAGTATTACACCAGGTGGCCTTCTAAGAGTCAGCTTAATGTGATTTCAAATGATAGGGTAGAGAATGTGAGGGAAATTAAAATAGTATCATACTTATGATTTAAAAGCAAGTTAATTACAAGGGCTTGTTAATAAACAAAGAAAAATTCAGGATGTATTATCTGTTATATAGCGTATCGATAACAAGTGTGATGCTTTGAAAACAAAAAAATCTACCACTATGTGACTTTGAGATGACTTAAAAATATTGAATTAAATTGTTGACCAATGTGTTAGTCACTAATGGCCTTATAGCATTTGAACGAATTTCTAGATATTCATTTGGCACTTCTAAAAAGCATTGTTTAACCAAAAAGATTAGCTACCTTGTTGGCATTTTATCTAGAAAATCCCTGATGATGGATTTGATTGTGAATGATTCTAACAACACTGGACTTTGTCAATGTTCAGTCAATGCATTTTCTCCAACTGAATACTTTTACATTTCTTAAAGGGCCAAAACACATGCAATCACTATTACTTTTAAAGCAAGATACATTTCACTTGATGAATGATTTAGCGTTTTTGATGGTCATGGGTAATGTTCCTTCCTAATGCTCCTGTCATATATATTAGAGAAAAGGAAAGAGAATGGTATCTGACGTGGGTTTTTTTGTGTTTTTTTTGCATTTTTGAATTTTATTTTATTTATTTTTTTATACAGCAGGTTCTTATTAGTCATTCATTTTATGCACATCAGTGTATACCCAATCTCCCAATTCATCACACCACCACCCACACCCACCACTGCTTTCCCCCCTTGGTGTCCATACGTTTGTTCTCTACATCTGTGTCTCAATTTCTGCCCTGCAAACCGGTTCATCTGTACCATTTTTCTAGGTTCCACATATATGCATTAATATGCAATATTTGTTTTTCTCTTTCTGATTTACTTCACTCTGTATGACAGTCTCTAGATCCATCCACGTCTCCACAAATGACCCAATTTCGTTCCTTTTTATGGCTGAGTAATATTCCATTGTATATATGTACCACATCTTCTTTATCCATTCATCTGTTGATGGGCATTTAGGTTGCTTCCATGACCTGGCTATTGTAAACAGTGCTGCAACGAACATTGGGGTGCATGTTTCTTTTTGAATTATGTTTTTCTCAGGGTATATAGCCAGTAGTGGGATAGTTGGATCATATGGTAATTCTATTTTTATGTTTTTAAGGAACCTCCATACTGTTCTCCATAGTGGCTGTATCAATTTACATTCCCACCAACAGTGCAAGAGATTTCCCTTTTCTCCACTCCCTCTCCAGCATTTGTTTTTTGTAGATTTTCTGATGATGCCCATTCTAACTGGTGTGAGGTGATACCTCATTGTAGTTTTGATTTGCATTTCTCTCATAATTAGTGATGTTGAGCAGCTTTTCATGTGCTTCTTGGCCATCTGTATGTCTTCTTTGGTGATATGTCTGTTTAGGTCTTCTGCCCATTTTTGGATTGGGTTGTTTTTTTTTTTAATATTGAGCTGCATGAGCTGTTTATATATTTTGGAAATTAATCCTTTGTCCATTGGTTCGTTTGCAAATATTTTCTCGCATTCTGAGGGTTGTCTTTCCTTCTTGTTTGTAGTTTCCTTTGCTGTGCGAAAGCTTTTAAGTTTCATTAGGTCCCATTTGTTTATTTTTGTTTTTATTTCCATTACTCTAGGAGGTGGATCAAAAAAGATCTTGCTGTGATTTATGTCAAAGAGTGTTCTTCCTACGTTTTCCTCTAAGAGTTTTATAGTGTCCAGTCTTACATTTAGGTCTCTAATCCATTTTGAGTTTATTTTTGTGTATGGTGTTAAGGAGTGTTCTAATTTCATTCTTTTACATGCAGCTGTCCAGTTTTCCCAGCACCACTTATTGAAGAGACTGTCTTTTCTCCATTGTATATCCTTGCCTCCTTTGTCATAGATTAGTTGACCATAGGTGCGTGGGTTTATCTCTGGGCTTTCTATCCTGTTCCAGTGATCTATATTTCTGTTTTTGTGCCAGTACCATATTGTCTTGATTACTGTAGCTTTGTAGAATAGTCTGAAGTCAGGGAGTCTGATTCCTCCAGCTCCGTTTTTTTCCCATCAAGACTGCTTTGGCTGTATAAAAAAATAAATAAAATAAAATTTAAAAATTAAAAAAAAAAAGACTGCTTTGGCTATTCAGGGTCTTTTATATCTCCATACAAATTTTAAGATTTTTTGTTCTAGTTCTGTAAAATATGCCAATGGTAATTTGATAGGGATTGCATTGAATCTGTAGACTGCTTTGGGTAGTATAGTCATTTTCACAATATTGATTCTTCCAATCCAAGAACACAGTATATCTCTCCATCTGTCGGTATCATATTTAATTTCTTTCAACAGTGTCTTATAGTTTTCTGCATACAGGTCTTTTGTCTCCCAGGTAGGTTTATTTCTAGGTATTTTATTCTTTTTGTTGCAATGGTAAGTGGGAGTGTTTCCTAAATTTCTCTTTCAGATTTTTCATCATTAGTGTATAGGAATGCAAGAGATTTCTGTGCATTAATTTTGTATCCTGCAACTTTACCAAAATGCATTGATTAGCTCTAGCAGTTTTCTGGTGGCATCTTTAGGATTCTCTATGTATGGTATCATGTCATCTGCAAGCAGTGACAGTTTTACTTCTTTTCCGATTTGTATTCCTTTTGTTTCTTTTTCTTCTCTGATTGCCATGGCTAGGACTTCCAAAACTATGTTGAATAATAGTGGCGAGAGTAGGCATCCTTGTCTTGTTCCTGATCTTAGAGGAAATGCTTTCAGTTTTTCACCATTGAGAATGATGTTTGCTGTGGGTTTGTCATATATGGCCTTTATTATGTTGATGTAAGTTCCCTCTATGCCCACTTTCTGGAGAGGTTTTATCATAAATGGGTGTGGAATTTTGTCAAAAGCTTTTTCTGCATCTATCGAGATGATCATATGGGTTTTATTCTTCAATTTGTTAATATGGTGTATCACATTGATTGACTTGCATATATTGAAGAATCCTTGCATCCCTGGGATAAATCCCACTTGATCATGGTGTATGATCCTTTTAATGTGTTGTTGGATTCTGTTTGCTAGTATTTTGTTGAGGATTGTTGCATCTATATTTATCAGTGATATTGATCTGTAATTTTCTTTTTTTGTGACATCTTTGTCAGGTTTTGGTATCAGGGTGATGGTGGCATCATAGAATGTGTTTGGGAGTGTTCCTTCCTCTGCAATTTTTTGGAAGAGTTTGAGAAGGATGGGTGTTAGCTCTTCTCTAAATGTTTCATACAATTCACCTGTGAAGCCATCTGGTCCTGGACTTTTGTTTGTTGGAAGATTTTTAATCACAGTTTCAGTTTCATTACTTGTGATTGGTCTGTTCATAGTTTCTATTTCTTCCTGGTTCAGTCTTGGAAGGTTACACCTTTCTATGAATTTGTCCATTTCTTCCAGGTTGTCTGTTTTATTGGCATAGAGTTGCTTGTCGTAGTCTCTTAGGATGCTTTGTATTTCTGCGGTGTCTGTTGTAACTTCTCCTTTTTCATTTCTAATTTTATTGATTTGAGTCCTCTCCCTCTTTTTCTTGATGAGTCTGGCTAATGGTTTATCAATTTTGTTTACCTTCTCATCGAACCAGCTTTTAGTTTTATTGATCTTTGCTATTGTTTTCTTTGTTTCTATTTCATTTTTTTCTGCTCTGATCTTTATGATTTCTTTCCTTCTACTAACTTTGGGTTTTGTTTGTTCTTCTTTCTCTAGTTCCTTTAGGTGTAAGGTTAGATTGTTTATTTGAGATTTTTCTTGTTTCTTGAGGTAAGCTTGTATAGCAATAAACTTCCCTCTTAGAACTGCTTTTGCTGCATCCCATCAGTTTTGGATCATCGTGTTTTCATTATCATTGATCTCTAGGTATTTTTTGATTTCCTCTTTGATTTCTTCAGTGATCTCTTGGTTATTTAGTAATGTATTGTTTAGCCTCCATGTGTTTGTGTTTTTTACATTTTTTCCCCTTTAATTGATTTCTAATCTCATAGCGTTGTGGTCTTGATATGATTTCAATTTTCTTAATTTAACTGAGGCTTGATTTGTGACGCAAGATGTGATCTATCCTGGAGGATGTTCCATGTGCACTTGAGAAGAAAGTGTAATCTGCTGTTTTTGGATGGAATGTCCTATAAATATCAATTAAATCTATCTGGTCTATTGTGTCATTTAAAGCTTGTGTTTCTTTATCAATTTTCTGTTTGGATGATCTGTCCATTGGTGTGAGTGAGGTGTTAAAGTCCCCCACTCTTATTGTGTTTCTGTCGATTTCCTCTTTTAGAGCTGTTAGCAGTTGCCTTATGTATTGAGGTGCTCCTATGTTAGGTGCATATATATTTATAATTGTTATATCTTCTTCTTGGATTGATCCCTTGATCATTATGTAGTGTCCTTCCTTGTCTCTTGTAACATTCTTTATTTTAAAGTCTATTTTATCTGATATGAGTATTGCTACTCCAGCTTTCTTTTGATTCCCATTTACATGGAATATCTTCTTCCATCCCCTCACTTTCATTCTGAATGTGTCCCTAGGTCTGAAGTTGGTCTCTTGTAGACAGCATATATATGGGTCTTGTTTATTTATTTATTTATTTAATTTTGTGGTATGTGGGCCTTTCACTGCTGTGGCCTCTCCCGTTGCGGAGCACAGCCTCCGGACGCGCAGGCTCAGCGGCCATGGCTCATGGGCCCAGCCCCTCTGCGGCATGTGGGGTCCTCCCAGACCGGGGCACAAACCCGCGTCCCCTGCATCGGCAGGCGGACTCTCAACCACCCCGCCACCAGGGCAGCCCCTGGGTCTTGTTTTTGTATCCATTCAGCAAGCCTGTGTCTTTTGTTTGGAGCATTTAATCCATTCATGTTTAAGGTAATTATCGATATGTATGTTCCTATGACCATTTTCTTAATTGTTTTGGGTTTGTTTTGTAGGTCCTTTTCTTCTCTTGTGTTTCCCTCTTAGAGAAGTTCCTTTAGCGTTTGTTGTAGAGCTCGTTTGGTGGTGCTGAATTCTCTTAGCTTTTGCTTCTGATGTGTTTTAAGAAATCATTTAAATTCTTATTTTAAAAATCTTTCTGAAATTTTAACATGTAGAAAGTATTTGTTAACCTCTGACAATGACACAATATTTCTAGGTTTAGGTTCTTTTTAAAAATTATTGTTAATAGTTTTATAGTGTGATGGCCTTAGAACAAGAGATGACAAAGACATTCCCTATTGTGCATATGAACTTGTTGGGGGCCTGATACATATATATATATATGCATATATGTTATAATATATGTAACTATATATCTTAATATATATATGTTATATATAATATATGTTCTTTATACTAATATTAGTATAAAGAACAGAGACTGATTTTTTTTAATTTATAGCTTATAAAAATCTCATTTTGTAGTCACAAGATAAACTGTAGATCAGTTTTTCTTTCTCTGGATTATACTGTTAGGTAGTTATTAAACCTATTCTTGTAAAGATTATTCCAAGGAATTTTAATAGTTTTTGTCCCATTCTGTTTTTAAGATTAAGAATTAAACCCAATTCTCAACTAGTTTCCTTTTAAATAGTGGGTCCAATACAACAGGGTTACATGGAGTTCAAATACTAAAAATATATGGTTCTACTTACACAATATTTTATATTGTTTTCCGTTTAAAAATTGCCTCATTTATACTATGGTATAATTTGAGACTGCACAACCATGTTATAAAGAATTTCTATGTATAATGCAGCTGTTTTTTTTTTTAATTTTTAAAAATTTGTTTAATTTATTTATTTTTGGCTGCACTGGGTCTTCATTGCTGTGTGTGGGCTTTCTCTAGTTGCAGCGAGCGGGGGCTACTCCTTGTTGTGGTGTGGTAGCTTCTGTTGCAGAGCACGGGCTTAGGCACATGGACTTCAGTAGTTGTGGCTTGTGTGGGCTCTAGAGCGCAGGCTCAGTAGTTGTAGTTCATGGGCTTAGTTACTCTGCAGCATGTGGGATCTTCCGGGACCAGGGCTCGAAACCATGTCCCCTGCACTGGCAGGCAGATTCCTAACCACTGCGCCAGGGAAACCCCCAGCTGTTTTAAGGTTCTTTAAATGTCCTAGCTGACAGCCCACAACTGCTGTGCAGATGTAGTTGACAAAATTTTATTTGAATGAGAATGACAACCGACATATTCATAGTTTATCACAGGCCATAGCATTATTAGTCACAGGAGCCAGTGTTTTGGTTCCAGTCATATATCCCTTTTTCCTTTTTCCTTAAACTAGTTTATGGTTATTGTTTTTTAACATCATATATTGATATATCTATTTAATATAAAATAAATAGTAATACGACAAATCTCCTTGGTATGTATAGGTATCTATTTTATTTGTAATTTGTCTATGTCATGGCAGTTTTGATAAACCTTTAATATCATGAGAATATCCTTGTATTTTCTGTTACATACAGGCTCCCTTTAAGAAAAGTAAGCCAAATATTTTTGAGTACACTGTAAAAGACCATAATTTATGCATTTTTGGGGGTGCTATATCATCATTATAAGGCATCTTCTGCAAGAGTTTAAAGATGAGAAAATAAAAGGCAGGAAAGGATATTTTTAGAGACTATTCAACTAATTTAAAACAAATGTTATGTATAGTAATTCAGAATTAAAACTCTTGATTCTATTCTTTGTAGTGCTTTCCTGCACTTCTATGTGTAGTATGTATGTATGTATATGCATTTTCTAAATAATGGCTTCTTGCCGACCAGTTCATTTTTTATCAATATCTTAATCAATTAGTCGCTGAAAAACGGTACTTACAGCATAGAGGCTAGCTATTTGCTTTTGAAGTGTCAGTATGTTAGAATGATAAGATGTTTTATTGATCAAAGTTACAATGTAAAAGTGTCTATAAAAATCACGATTATTAATATTACCACATATAGATTATGTTGACAGATACACAGGCATATCAATTCAAAAGCAAAGTAAACCTGATATGCAGAAAAAGAAAATAGTTAATACAGTAGGAACCATGGGTTGGAAGGAATCCAGAAATCTAAAAGTTTGAATATCTGCTTGCATGCTATAGCACTTGGAATACACTTAGACTTGTGCCACAAACTATTGAGTTCCTACTAAATATCAGGTTCTGTATTTGGTATATGAGATGAATATGACAATTTGCTTGCCCTTGTGGAGCTTAAAGTATATTGGAGAAACCTGGCATGCAAATAAATAGTGACAAAGCATAATAGGTATAATAGGATGCATACTTTCCAGTGGGAGCACAATAGGGGGCAAATTTATTTTCCTGTGGGAGCCAGGGAAGGCATCACTATTAAGGCACATCAACTGGGGAGACAGAAAAGACAAGTGTAGAATGTGAAAAAAATTATGAGGACTTTGTAAGGTCATGTTTAAGTATCTGACTTTTATCCTGAAAGTAATTGTGTGCCATTGAAGATTTTTTTAGCAGGTTGACAGATCACATTTGTGTGTTAGAAATGCAGTTTTTAGATGGCAGAGTAAAGATGGCGGTATCTACCATCTTTACATTAAAGATAGTAGTTACCTCCACCTTTACTCTGAGGGACAAATCCAATAATCTCATTTTTAAAATAAGGGAATGGATGCATAGGCTGATATTAGGAGCTTTCCTGAGAATTTTTGGCATGAAGTCTTGAGAAGCAGGATGGGGTGAAGCATGTTGTAGGAAGCAGATTTTTGGGAAGGTGGGATTGAGGAAAGAGATACTATATCATGAACAGCCCTGGAGTGCTAACTTCATTTGGCTCAGGGGAAGGAAGGACTGAGAGAATTTATTCCATCTTATGTCCTATTAGAGATCCTAATAGCCTAATAGCCTGCACTGTGGCTCTGGCTCTCCCCAGCTTGAACCTACTGCAAATAGCTGGCCTTGGGGAAATTCACCTTGCTCAACAATGAGTAATAATTTAAAAAAAAAAAAAAAAGTAAGCAGGATCAACACAGAAAACAAGGAAAATGAAGGAAAGAAACAGAAAAAAACAAGTGGCAAATAAACACCAGAGAAGTGTTGAAGTAGAGTAGAGGCAAGAACAATAATTAGTCATGAATTTAAGATATAAATAAAAAAAAGAAGTTAAAAAGAAAGATGGAAGAAGGAAAGAAGGAAGGGAGGGAGAGAGGGAGGAAGGAAGGATGGAAGGAAGGAGGATGGAAGGGAGGGAACAAAACCAAAAAACTTAATGAAGTATTGCTTCTATAAAATAGGACCAGGATTAGAGAAATAAGGAATCAGAGCAGATATAATGATTCGACTGAAGAAAATGAAACATGAGTTGCAAAAAGCTCAGGAAAGAGGAAGAAGAAATAAAATAAAAATTATTACAAAAATGAAAGATATATAGTTCACTGTCTGTGGAATGATCATATACTTTATCATCCAAACTTGAACACCTACCAGGGAGGAAGGGTGGGGGGGAGGGATAGACTGGGAGTTTGGGATTGACATGTACACACTGCTATATTTAAAATAGATAACCAACAAGGATCTACTGTAAAAAAATAAATTAATTGAAAAAAAGAACACTTTGGGGCCCCATTAATAACATGCCAGGACCACAGGCATAAATCGGGATGTCCTGGGCAAATCAGGACTTATGATTACTATTTATTCTGCCATCTTAGAGTTTCTATGAATATTTTCTTCTCTTACTGATAATTGGTTTTCAGAGAGACTTCACATGGGTGATTGATTCTGTCTGTGGTACATCTATTCTCTTGTGTTCTCATTTGCATCCTTTTCTTTCCTTTTATTTTTTATTTTCCACTAAAGAGACCAGTGTATTCACTGTATTCTGATGGCTTTCCTTTCCGAAGGGATAGATTGGTTTCTCCTTCAAAGTTATCTTCTAACTGACTCTGAGTCTCTCTCTGGGAAATGATCATTGTCTGTGATACCCTCCCCAGGGAAGAACTATGTTGGCCATGTTTTTACACACACACGTCCCCCACACGTACACATACACAAATTCTATATTTATACAACACACACTTTAACAATTTTTTAGCTTCAAACTTACAGAAAAATCTCATACCCTTTACTTGAACTCCTGTATCCTTTACTTGGAAATAACAATTATTTATATTTTGCCCTGTTCACTTTAACATTCTCTCTTTCTTTGTATATTTACATATAATCTTTATATAAATAAGTATATATGTAATACCTCTATATATAGCTTATCTTTTAATATCTATATCTAATATCTACCTATCTGTTTATCTTTATATATCATCTGTCTATCTAACTTGTGAGCAAATTGCAGACTTGGTATCCCTTAACCCTTAAGTACTTCACTGTGAATTTTCTAAGAAGAATATTCTCCTACATAACCATAGTACAGTTCCCAAGATCAGGAAATTTAGCATTGATACAAAACTATTATCTAACCCATAATCCATGCTTGATTTCATCAATTATCTCAATGATTTTCTTTTAGCTATTTTTCCTACACAGTATCCAATTCATGATCATGCATTTACTTGTCATGTCTATTT
This sequence comes from Lipotes vexillifer, assembly GCF_000442215.2. Lineage (NCBI taxonomy): Eukaryota > Metazoa > Chordata > Mammalia > Artiodactyla > Lipotidae > Lipotes > Lipotes vexillifer. Next base: position 959,823 of record NW_006787408.1, read on the forward strand.
AGTCTCCTTTAATCCAGAACAGTTCCTCAGCCTCTCCTTATCTCATTTGACCTTGACATTTTTGAACAGTAATAAAAGGCCAGTTATTTTGTTTAATGTCCTTTAATCTGGGTTTGTCTTCTGTTTCCTTAGGATCAAATTCAGGTTATGACTTTTGGCAGGCATATCACAGAAGTGATGATGTCTATCAGGGCATCATATTGGTTTGTCCCATTACCGGTGATGTTGACTCTGATCATCCCATTACCGGTGATGTTGACTCTGATCATTGTATAAGGTGATATCTTCCATGTTTTCTACTGTGCAGTTGCTATTTTTCTTTCATAATTAATGGGTAATTGTGGAGAGATACTTTGAGACTATTTGAAAATACTGTTCCCCATCAAACTTGCACCCATTAATTTTAGCATACATTGATGAATCATGTCTGAATAAATTCCTATCCAAAACATTCCTTCTACATTTATTGGTTGAAATTCTGTTGTTAGGAAGAGTTTCCCATTTCCCCTCTCCCATGTATGTATGTATGTATGCATGCATTTTAGTATGGACTCATGGATTCTTATCTTACTCAACGGATTAAAATCTTTTGCTTTCATTATTTATTCTGATGCTCAAATTGTCCCAGTCAGATTTGGTCAGTGGGAGCCCCTTCAAGCTGGGACTTAAGCCCCTTTGTCGTTTTGGCATGGACCTATCACTTTTAGTACACTTTTTAACTTTCTGATACAACAAGGTGTTTTAGGCTCATTTTATGCTTTCCCTGCCCCAGTCATGGGATCAACCAGTCCTCTAAAGAACACTGGGTTTTTTTTAGTGGAAAATGTTATTTAGAAACCCAGATATGGGTTCTAGGTGTGCTTATTGTTCCTGGGATGTTAATGCTTTTAGGCCCTCGTGGGAACAAAGCTAAAAAAAAAATTCATATCTATATATATCAACTCATACTGATGTCTGCATCCCATTCCAACACCACCGTGCTCATTACTGCTTTTTCCCTTTCCATATTTGTAACTTTCTCCTTTATCATTGAAAAACTCGGCTCTCATTATCCTCAATATATTTATTCATTTGCTGAATGCTAGAGTATATAGAAAATAGTCTGAGCATTGCTCACCCATAAACACTGCAAAAAACAAACCTATTTACTAGAGTTCAATATTTGTTTATAGTTCTTTTTGTCTTTAGACTGAGGTATGAAGTCAAAATAATTGTGTTCAAAAATTAGTCCCTCCATTACCACCCCCGCAACTGCTGCCACCTTCAGTGTAGTTATTTAGTTGAAATACAGTTAATGTTCACTTGTTTTTATTTGTGTTGCATTTTAAGGTTTTCCCCTCATCCTTGTTGGTTTTGTGGTATTTTATTTTTTTAATGCATAAAGTATTACCACGGGTACAGAAGTTGAAAGTTTACAAAAAGGAATACTCAGAAGTATCATTCTGCTCCCTGCCCTCCACCACTCTTCCACTCCATCCCCACACACCTCCTCTAGGTGATTTATCTCCTTAGTCTCTGATTTATCCTTTCTATATTTCTTTTGCCAAAAAAAAAAAAGGTATATTTATTTTCTTATTTTATCTTCTTTCTTACATAAGAGATACCTTTCTATACATACTACTGAACTTTGCTTTTTTCACTCAACAATATGTCCTAGAAATCACTGTATCAGTTCATACAGATCATCCTCATTCTTTTTTTTATAGCTACGTATTACTCCATTTGCGTTGATATATCATGGTTTATTTAACCACTCTATTGTGTATAGACATTTAGATTGTTTCAAATATTTTGAACTTAACAAAAAATGCTGCAGTAAATAACCTTGGGCATATGTATTTTTGCATCATTCAGATATTTCTTTAGGGTGAATTCTGAGAAGTAGGACAGCTGGGTGAAAAACTAAATGCAAATGTAGTTTTATTATGTATTGCCAAATTCCCTTCTATAAGGGTTGGTCCAGCCTCCATTTCCACCAGCAGTATGTGAGTGCCTGCTTCCCCTCAGCCTTGCCACCAGATGTTTGGTCAAGCCTTTTAATTGTTGCCAATCTGATAGGTGAGAAATGCTATCTCAGTGTAGTTTTAATTTGTATTTATTTTATTATGAGTTAAGTTGAACATATTTTTATATGTTTAAGAGATATCTATCTATCGAATGTAAATGTGATTTTAGATCTTTCCTCCCCTCAATTTTTAAGAATCTTTTATTTTTGATATATGTTTCTACCAATTGATTTTGCTTGTAGTGTTTGTGAGTTTTGGGGGTTTTTTTGCCATGTAAAAGTTTAATTTTCGTTAACTTTTATGCAGTCAGATTTACAAATGTTTTCTTGTATTATATCTGGATTTTGAGTCATAGTCTTT
>NW_006787408.1:962206-967757 GCF_000442215.2 Lipotes vexillifer
CGGATTATAGAGGAATTTACCCATGTTTTCTTATACTACTTACATGGTATAATTTTTTACATTTAAATCTCTGATCCATTTGAAGTTTATTCTTATGTATGATGCACAATATGTTTCTAATTTTATCTTTTTTCCAAATGACTCTCCAGTTACCCCAGCACTATTAACTAAAAAGTCCACCTTTATCTCGGTGATTTGATGTGTTACCTTTTTTTATATACTAATTTTTATATATACTTGGTCTATTTCTGAACATTTTATTCTATTCCACTGGTTTGTCTATTCATGTGTCATTATCACAATATTTTAGTTATAGAGGCTTTATCTTATGTTTTAATATCTGGTATTAATTACCAGATCATAGTCCCATCTAGTCCCATCTCATAGCTTTTTTTCCCCAATGTTTTTCTCACTAATCTTGCATGTTATTTTTCTATACAAACTTTAGTAACAACTTATCTAGTTTCATAAAAAATTGTTAGCATTTTACTGAGATTGCATTGAATTTATAGATTAACTAGGGAAAACAGACATCTTTATGATGTTGAATCTCTCTGTCCAAGTATAGGGGATGGCTTTCCATTTGTTCAAGTTTACTCTTCGTTTTTTTCAGGAGTATTTTAAAGTTTTCCTCATATAAATTTTGCACATTTCTTGTAAAGTTTATTCATATTTTATCTTTTTTGTTGCTGCTAAGAGGGAGTTTTCTCTACCATTATATCCTTGAATTGGTTATTTTATGTGTATTTAAAGGCTATTAATTTCTGTATATAATTTTATATCCTACGTTACTGAATTTTTACTATTTAAACATACATATATATTCGTACTAAGACTGTTGCTTCAGAACAGCCTCAGAAAGTAGCCATGTCCTCATCTCTGTGAATATAATCAGCTCAAACCTAAGTTTGTGCATAAATTATTTTTAGATACTGTTCCATAACTCCTTTCAGATCTTTTGGAGTATACTTATCAAATGTAAAGTGGTCATTATACAATTCTATATAAGGCCCTCAAAAATCAGCTTAAAAATCTGGAACAAATACTTATTGAACTGTTGCCATACATAAATACTGTGAGGCACTTGGTTACAGAAAAATAGAAGGAGGAAGATGACAATGAAGACCTCCACTCAACTTGAGAGCCTAACTAAGTAGATAAGATTTTCTGTCTCTGTCTCTCTCTCTCTCTCTCTCTTTCTCTCTCTCTCTCTCTGTCTCTCTCTCTCCACATATATATATAAACTTGGCTGGCAGGTCAAGGCATTACATAGAAGGAACTAAATGAATTAGTTGTAAGACAGAAGGTCAGAGGAGAAAGTAGGAAGGAGGGGGACTCATGGAAGAAGTAGAACTACTGCCTGGCCTAGAGGTAGGCACAGTATTCAGAGAGGCTATAGTCTCAGGGTAGCAGTTATGGAATGTGTCGGGGTGGGGAAATTTCCCCCTCTATCCCTCTTAAGTTCTTGTGGCTAGACTAATAATGAAATTGACATAAGACAGATTAATAGATGCAGGGAGCACACCTTTCACATGAGAGACTTATTTCCTGCTTTCAGGGCGACAGAGAGGAGGGTCAAGGTGTCCCTCTTGCAGTGGCCATTTCTTAAGTAACTTTGATTCAAAATAATCAATATTTTGGGGTGGCCTGCCCTGAGCCCCAACAAATGAATAAGGCAAGGACCAAATAAAAGGTCAGTCCATCATGGCTTCATCTGGAGAGCTGTATGTGAGAGTTAAAACTGGAAACCCAGACTAATGGTCAGATGATGGAGACCCTGGTACCAGGTTAGAGAGCTTGGATTCCATTACCCTTCTTCCTTCATTCCCCACCCTCCTCATTAGCTTTTTTTTTTTGCGGTACGCGGCTTCTCACTGTTGTGGCCTCTCCCGTTGCAGAGCACAGGCTCCGGATGCGCGGGCTCAGTGGCCATGGCTCACGGGCTCAGCCGCTCCGCGGCATGTGGGATCTTCCCAGACCGAGGCACGAACCCGTGTCCCCTGCATCAGCAGGCGGACTCTCAACCCCTGCGCCACCAGGGAAGCCCCTCATTAGCTTTTAAAAGCCATATTTCCTTTATTATTATCACAGAGAATGTGGTTTTCAAACCACATAGTTTCTTTGATGCAAATTATCTCTTACTAGTTGGTCAATAGGGGAATGAAGTAGGAATAGCACGTGGAAATTGTGTTGGTTTATGGACGATTTCCCCATTTTCTGATTAGTTTTTTTTTTTTTTTTTTTTTTCCTTGCGTTATGCGGGCCTCTCACTGTTGTGGCCTCTCCCATTTGCGGAGCACAGGCTCCGGACGCGCAGGCTCAGTGGCCATGGCTCACGGGCCCAGCCGCTCCGCGGCATGTGGGATCTTCCCGAAACGGGGCACGAACCCGCGTCTCCTGCATCGGCAGGCGGACTCTCAAGCACTGCGCCACCAGGGAAGCCCTGATTAGTTTTGAAGCCATTAGGAGCAAGTTTTCTCCAAGTTAAAGAGAAAACCTGAGCACTTTATGAAGACCTCATGAGAAAATGTGAAAATCTACGCAGTGCCTTTCTTTAGTGCAAATAGTGGCTCATTTAGTGATGAACCTCTATCCCTTACGGCTGTGATAAGCCCTCTGTATAGCTGTGAACACAGAAGAGGCAGCAAAGACATTTCCTCTGTATTAAAACAATGAGTTAATGAAGAATGCTATGCTCTGGATTTTCATACTTCTAATTTTTATAAATTTATTTATTTAATTATTTGTATTTGGCTGTGTTGGGTCTTCGCTGCTGTGCACAGGCTTTCTCTAGTTGCATTGAGCGGGGCTACTCTTCATTGTGGTGCGTGGGCTTCTCATTGCAGTGGCTTACTCTTATTGTGGAGCATGGGCTCTAGGTGCGTGGGCTTCAGTAGATGCAGCACGCGAGCTCAGTTGTTGTTGCTCGCGGGCTCTAGAGTGCAGGCTCAGTAGTTGTGGCGCATGGGCTTAGTTGCTCCGTGGCATGTGGGATCTTCCTGGACCAGGGCTTGAACCCGTCTCCCCTGCATTGGCAGGCGGATTCTTAACCACTGCACCACCAAGGAAGTCCCCATACTTCTAATTTTTAATGCAAATGATCTCTTTAGAACCAAATGCCCTCTAGGACCTATATTTAGGTTTAAAGCTATAAAGAATTGACTATATGCTAAGTGTAAATATCCTCAGAGGTAAACTATGCTAGTGCTTTTATTAGGATTGTTGTTATTTTCATTTTATTCTCTGGTTAAAAGTTTTAAGTGGTCTGAACCACTTTTCTCACAAGCTGTATTATTATTATTGTTTTAAATATTTATTTATGTATTTAGCTGAGCTGGGTCTTAGTTGCGGCACGCGGGATCTTTAGTTGCAGCATGCGGGATCTAGTTCCCTGACCAGGGATTGAACCCGGGCCCCCTGATTGGACCACTGGACCACCAGGGAAGTCCCTGTATTATTTTTTTAGTGCATAATTTTGTACAATGAAAAGATTGTTCAGGAAAAACAGTTTTTACAAGGCAGCAAATTCTAATCTTTATCAGATATTTACCCAACATAGTTGACCTAATGCAATAATTATGTATTTTATTTCTCTTAAAATAAGAGAACTATGAGTACACTTATGAGTATTCATAATACTATTTTAGTCTAGAGTCTTATCTAATTAACTTTATTTGTTGACTTGTTTTAAAATGAAAATCAATGTAGATGAATAATATGAGTTAGCATTTATTTTAATTTCTGTTCAGAGGGTGGTGTATATTGGTCACACTAAATCCAAGGGGCCAAGATAGGCCAAATGAAGTTGATGAAATCCCATAAGTACACCAGACAAAATCTATTAGGCTACAGTTGGAAATAATTTGAAATAGATATGTTTGGGGCAAGGCTTAGTATTTTTAACTTAGTGCCCCTGAAAAGAAGGGTATGAGAAAATAATTTCAATTTTGGTATTACATTAAATATATCCTGTGTTTATTCCTAAACTAGTCAATGAAATTCTCTTCTTATTTAAGATATGGTTTTATGATTACCTGGCCATTGGGAAATTTAGAAATTAACGTCAAGGGTTATTTATTCTATTACTGGTTCAGAAATGCCTATTTATACAAATCAAGGGGCGTTTTCAGCAGCTTGAGCCTTCTTTTTGTTTTTCTTTTTAAGCTGGCAGAGTCAATGGTTAAAGGAGGAAAATTCTAAATTGATTGAGTTACAAATGAATACAGTGTTAATTAAGCCAGGCCATTGTCTTTAAAGTGGAGTCAGTACATTGGAAGTCAGATTTCTCTTGCTGTTTAGTCAAACTGCCTAAGGCTGCAATTGCTTCCTTATTAGGTTACTGGCTATGGGGAAATGTCATTGTTTGCTGCTGTAGCTAGGCTTTCTGTTAAAAATCACAGCATGAGGCTTAAACTGCTGCAACCATTATCCAGTGCTAACATGTCACTAAAGGTCTGCTAATAGAACAAGGAAAAATATCAATCTTTAATTTTAGAACAGCTGAGTAACCTGTAGCACCTGTTCATTTTCTCTCATCAACCCATTTAAAACAAGACTAGAGTGATCCTTTGATGGGCAGGCGATGAGATCCTAATACCATTTTTTTCTCTTTTCTTGTCAGAGGAAAATAGAATTAAGACTGAAGAAAAGAGAAAGTAAGCTATAAGTAAACTTCTCTTAAAAATCAGTTAAAAGGTAGGATGAGCTGATGTAATCCAATGATGGCTAGGTTTTTGTTTTTGTTTTTGTTTTGTTTAGTTTTTTGCGGTATGCGGGCCTCTCACTGTTGTGGCCTCTCCCGTTGCAGAGCACAGGCTCCGGACGCGCAGGCTCAGAGGCCATGGCTCACAGGCCCAGCTGCTCCGCGGCATGTAGGATCTTCCTGGACCGGGGCACGAACCCGTGTCCCCTGCATCTGCAGGCAGACTCTCAACCACTGAGCCACCAGGGAAGCCCGATGTTTTTTATAAATTTTTTTATATGTTTTTAATAAATTTTTTTAAATGTTTTTATAAATTTTTTTTAAAAGGATAGTTTCCTTTTCTGAAATGCATTTTGTAGATAAAAGCTAATCAATGAGGACATACTACAATGGTCCAAAGAGCGCATTTTCTGTAGAGAGCAGAAACTCTTTCAAGCTGTAGATAACAACCAACTTATATTTACCTATTCAGATATAATAAACAGAATTAGAACTTGGCAGCTGCTAGCTTTCCTGGATGGAGCTCAAGGCTCCATCCCAATATGGGGCAAAATTCAAGAAGGCTTTGTGGCTTGCGCTTTTGAAGAGGTGAAAGCAAAGTATGGCTTCTGCAAACCTCTAGTATTAGCAATACGAGTTCCAAAACATTTCCAGTGCACAAACTTATGGTTACCAAAGGAGAACGCTGGGGAGGGATAAATTAGGAGTTTGGGGTGAACAGATACACACTACTAGATATAAAATAGATAACCAACAAGGACCTACTGTATAGCACAGGGAACTATACTCAATATTTTGTAATAACCTATAATGGAAAAGAATCTAAAAAAGAATATATATATATATATA
>NW_006787408.1:967767-974249 GCF_000442215.2 Lipotes vexillifer
TATATATATATATATATAACTGAATCACTTTGCTGTAGACCTGAAACTAGCACAACATTGTAAATTAACTATATTTCAATAAAAATTAAAAAAAATTTTTCAGTGATGCTGGAACAAGTACTACATACTTAGAAAATAAACACATAATAATAAAGGAACATACACTTTAGTAAACCTTTACAGTCTCAGAGTATATCCATCTTTTATTTAGCTAAATTGAAAAGTAAATAACTATTAAGAGCCGGTCACTTTACTAGGTATTCGGAACACTAAGATGAGTGATAGTACACGTACCCTGCTCTCTGTAATGAAACTTGCGATCTGTTATTGATCCTCTCTACAAAACCTTTCTGTAGCACTAGTACCCATATAGTTCTTGTTTGGCTTTTTGAGGGGGATTTTTTTTTTTTTTTTTTACAGGTGAAGAATTTGAGATACAGGGAGATTGTAACTGCCTAAGGTCACAAGATAAATGGCAGAAGGATTAAAAGAATCCAGTATTCTGACTTCTAGTCTAGGGCATTTTTTATTTTTTATTTTTTTTATTTTTTATTTTTTTTTTTTTTGCGATATGTGGGCCTCTCACTGTCGTGGCCTTTCCCGTTGCCGGATGCGCAAGCTCAGCGCCCATGGCTCACGGGCCCAGCCGCTCCGCGGCACGCGGGATCCTCCCGGACCGGGGCACGAACCCGTATCCCCTGCATCAGCAGGCGGACTCTCAACCACTGCGCCACCAGGGAGGCCCTAGGGCATTTTTTAAAAAAACTATATCAAGATAAAGGGACCAGAAGGGAGAAGGGAATTATAGAGGCACAGTTTTAATTGACACCTTGTGGAATAATGCAAGAATGGAGTAACAATATGAGAGCGTAAGATTCAAAAATTAATTGTAATGATGGAAATCCAGAAACTAGGTATATTTTAAATATCTTCAAAAGGAGATGTCAGTAAAATAACAAATTGCACCTTTTATATAGAGAATTATGTTTGTAACGTTCATTGGCATCTAATCACATTCTTATAGATTTGCCTGTTGAAAACACCTTAGACTGCTAGGACACACACACACACACACACACACACACACACACACACACACACCCCTACACACACAGCCCACATACGCCTTTGACCAATTTCACATCTGAGATCTGACATTTAGCCCTAAAATCTCCTTAGCCCAAAGCTAAGTCCTTGTCCTAGGCATTCCAACTTTTAGCATTTTCTTCCATAGTCACTTGTGTGCTGCATCTGTCCTGAGGTCTACATCAGAGCAGGCTCAGCCTCATTCTGCCACGACCATTTCCATCATCACAAGTACTTGATCTGTTTCACATTTTATGGAATCGATAAATCTCATCCCTAAAGAGTCCAGCAGGCCTTTGATTCCTGACCTGACATTTGCTAATGCTATTCCTGATGACCTGCCACTATGGATCTGCAGCACTGCACTCTGTGTTTGACAACACTCATAATATGAATCAATATTCAGCATTCAGTAAGTGAGCTGGGGAGTCATTTCACTGCTGCAAAAGGCAGCATTGCCCCTGGGCAGCTGTCAGAAATGGGTAGTTATTAATAGCCCTCTCTTTTCACTTAGCATAGTCAGTAGGGGTCAGGCATGAAATGATTTAATCAGTTTATGATATCTGTGACAGAGAGCACTTAAAATGTAATCACAAAATTTAGGTAGAAGTGTCCCTGGGCTGTTGTAATGTTTTTCTCACTTAATTCTCCCTAATGCTGTTACAGTGCAGTGCACACAGAGAGACTGACCGGACCACGAAATGACACATCACTTGGTGTTAGTTTCATTTCTCCCTCTGCAAACTTGTCTTTTTCATGGGATTTTTCACTTTAAAATATAGACTGTAAATCCCTAAGGGTAAATGAGGATAAGTCTCTTGGGTTAGCGTGCCTGGCTCTGCAAATTGTGTCTGGTGTTGAGGGGTCTTGTGGGTGGAGAAAAGAGAACTTGATTGGGCAGAAGAGACTCAAGCTCATAAGTCTCTCTCTGGTCCCCAAAGAAAAGGTGAATCACTAGAAATAAGAGAACATTATCCAGGTACAGAAACTTCCACTCCAGTATCAGTAATCTTATTGGGCCTTTAGGCAGCCACTTGGAAATTAGCTTAACAGAAGGAAGAATAAAAGATGTCTAGACTGGTTTGGGAGGATAGCACCTCAGTGGGGATTGATCAGGTTGGAAATTCAAGGTTCATGTAAGAAAAGTAGGAGAGTAGGTGAAAGAAGAACCTAAAACTTAAGACTGTGAATGAAATCATTACAAGTTAACAGTTAACAGTACGTGGAACAAGATTGGTACAGTGGTTGGGGTTCAGAAAGAAAGACCCGGGTTTCGGATCCCATCTTTGTACCTTAATTTCCTCATTAGAAATAATATCCATTTCATAAGGTTAGTATGAGAATTAAGAACTTATGTAAAGTATCTGGAACACAGGAGTTGCTCAAATGATATTACTTCTCCTTCTCTTTTTGCTTATCCATCAAGGCCTAATTTGGTTAACCATAGTGCAGTCAGGGGGATGGTATGGAACTGAAGCTCAGGTAGAAAGGGATCATCACCATAGCCATCCCTGACCCTCCCTCCTACAGCACTGCCCCCACCACTGGCATGCTTGACCATCAGAGGCACATTTGTCACTCTGATTCTGACGGAGAAGTGGGGAAAAGCCTTAGCTCAGGACATTTTCCTACAAATTTAGGGAAATGGAAGAAAGACAAAAGAATAGAAATATGCTGGGCTTAGATTTGTGATTCTAACATTAATTAATGTTTGCCCCCAACTGGGCTTAGTTCTTTCATTCAGCAGGTATTTACTTAGCATCCTACTATGTTGGCACAGTTTTATGGAGACAGCCAGCTCCAGGTCCCCTCCTGCCTCATTCCTGATTCTGTTGGATGTCATAGAATGAATGTTTGACAAATACATGCCACTTCTGGTCCCAATCTAGAGTTCTCTGTGAATCCAGAGCCTTGAAATCTCTGCCATTGTCCAAGACCCCTTTCTCTCTAAGTGCTTTGGTTTGCACTGGTTCTTTCCCTGTTTTTCTAAACGAGGAAGCCATGGTGTCATATGAAACCATGAGCCCTGATAGCAGGTGTCTTCTGTGACAGGAAGAATTCTAAAATGCCCTCATGATTCCTGGTCCTTGGTGTACACTCACCTTCTCCCAGGTATCCAGTCAAACACTACTCTATGTATTGCTGTAGAAGGATTTTGCAGTCATAATTAAGGTCCCAAATCAGTTGACCTTAGGCAGGGAGATTATCTGTGTGGACCTGACCCTTTAAATCTGGATCTAGAGGTCAGAGACAGGAAGTCAGAGATTGGAAGCATGGGAAAGGTTTGCTGACTTAAAGATGGAAGAAACCACATGGCAAGGAGAGTGGGTGGCCTGCAGAGCTGAGAGCAGCCCTGGGTGACAACCAGCAAGGAGCAGGGGACCTCTGTCCTACAGTTGCAAGGAGCTGAACTTGACCAACAACAAGAATGAGCATGGATTTTTCCCCAGAGCTTCCAGATGAGAAAATGTGGTCATTACCTCAATTTCATCCTGTGATACCCTGAGCAAAGAACCCAACTACACCGTGTTGGACTTCTGACCCACAGACCTATGAACTGATCAGTGGGTGCTGTTTTAAGCTGCTAAATTTGTGATAATTTGTTATGCAGTAATTGAAAACTAATACCTTGTCTCTCTTTCGCTCTTGCCTGTTCCACTTTCATTTCCTCCTATGTCAGAAGAAAACATGATCTCCTTTTTCTGTGTTCACATCCTATGTTCATTTCAGGGTCATCCATTAAGTTCTTCTTTCTGTTGGAGGAAGATGTTCTCAGTTCACTTGCAGAAACAGATGGTTTTGATCTTCTAAAAGTAGTGAATGACTAAGGCTTGCTTACTTTAGTTTACCACCTCTGTCTACTTCTTTGGACTCTGTTTGGTGACTAATCACTCAGGCACCCCCCAGGGGAATTCTCTGCAAGAGTACCTTGATTATAGTTATGTAATCCCCCAAACACTGAAAATGTGCATTGAATGGCAAACAAAATTTGCCTCAAGGGAAGAGAAGAATCCTTCTCTCGCAGCAGGAAGACTCAGTTTTCTCCTGTCAAGCCACCTGCCACAACCTCTTGAACTACTCATGTATTTTATTTTATTTTTATTTATTTATTTATTTTTTTGCGGTACGCGGGCCTCTCACTGCTGTGGCCTCTTCCCTTGCGGAGCACAGGCTCCGGACGCGCAGGCTCAGCGGCCATGGCTTACGGGCCCAGCCACTCCGCGGCATGCGGGATCTTCCCAGACCGGGGCACAAACCCGCGTCCCCTGCATCGGCAGGCAGACTCTCTACCACTGCGCCACCAGGGAAGCCCCAACTCATGTATTTTAAAAACACTTCTTGCCAGAGGATTATTATCCTTTTGTTTATTGGCTTATCTTAAGAACCCCAAACCCTGAAACCCCACTCAGCCTACATCCTACGTAATGTCCACCAACCACACCCCATCCTGGGCTCTCATATTAGGACAAAATGGATCTTCTTGAACTTCTTGAACTTTGGTCATGTATTTTTGTCCCAGACTTAGCTCTGTCGTGTTAAAAGTCATGGTGTTATGTAGAGAGCATCTTTACTTCATCCTTTCCCTGTTCAGTATATAGTTCTTATTAGCTTTAGATTCTAGGATTTTTAAAACATGAGAGATTCATTCTGATCTTCTTGACTTGGCAGAAATGTTAAAAGGAAGGCAGGGAATGGGGAGGGGAGCTGCCAGGAAAAGGAGTGTGTTGGGGAAGTCACATTCATAGAAATGCCTTGCTAAAGAGACAGTGTCAGCACAAAAACATCAGCATATATATTTTTAAGACTGACAACCATTTGAGTGCATTTACATATAAAATGCATATATGAAAACTTCATATGTGGATATAGTAAATGGTTTAAATCAATTATGGGGTGTCTGCTATGAAGTTAACATTAAGTTGGCTCTTGGGGAGACAATGAACAGGTAGCTTATAGGCTCCTCATATCTTTTTTTCCCTTCCCGTTTTATTGAGATATAATTGGCATGCAGCACTGTATAAGTTTAAGGTGTACAGCATAATGATTTGACATACATACATGAAATTACCACTATAAACTTAGTGAACATCCATCATCTCATATAGATACAAAAAAAAGAAAAAAATATTTTTTCTTGTGATGAGAACACTTAAAATTTACTCTCTTCACAACTTTCGTATATAACATACAGCAGTGTTAATTATATTTGCTATGTTGTACATTACATCCCTAGTACTTATTTATTTTATAACTGGAAGTTTGTATCTGACTTCCTTCCTTCAGTTCTCTCTCAAATCTGATCTCTTCTTCTATGAGTTTGTTTGTTTGTTTGTTTTTGAGGTAAAGCTCCTCATATCTTTTTTTCTACCTCCATGTGGTGAATATGGGAAGACGTCATTACTAAATAATATCTGTTGAGCATCTATTCACTGTCTTCTGAACCAAAGATGCTCTCTGAAAGCTTGTACTGTCTGGATGAGTTGAATTCTGTGGTTCCCTCTTTTCCACTTGTCTTCTAATTTGGGATTAAGGCAATGATGTATTACCTCATACTTTGATTAAAGATGCACATGAGGACCATTGCAAGATATAAAGGAAACTGTAGATCTCATATGTATATTCTCTGTATATCTTCACAGGGACTGCCAAGAATGGGGCTTGGGGCTAAAGTTTTAAACTACCCATAAGTGAATGTCTGTCTACCTAAATTCCTGTACACAATGTATGACAACTTGCAAGACAAAGTCAATTGTTTTTAAAGCAGTTTCTTCAGTGTTTTGTTCTGTAAAAAGCTATCTCTTCCACTATTCCATCTATTCCACTCAGCCACACAATTCCAGGAGTTCCAGAGTTCAGGGTAGAGTACATAGCAGTTATCTAATCACAAGATTACATAGTACTATTTAATAGGGCAGAAATCCACGTCTGCAGGATCTTCATTCTCTCTCTCAGATCGCTGAGTCAAAGAACTGGATGGGGGGCTTCATGTCGTCTAGTGGGTGGGCATGCCTTATATAAGGCATGATTGAATTCATAAATGCACTCCAGAAACCTGAGCACGAAGACCTTAAATTCCCACTGTCCAGGTGAATCTAAGCAGATGGCTTATGTGTAATGTTGGAAGGGTTAGAAGTTCTGAAGGGAACTATGCATGTTGCCCTTTGTATTCCTCTGCCCATTACCTACGGGCCTTGAAGCTCCCTGGAGTTTTATGCATAAGAAAGAAAGATGTCAAATTTGCCTTCTTGGGTAGTTTTATCAGGGTCACCTGTGATCTGTATTTAATATTCTGTTGCAGTAGAGTTCCCAACAAAAAGACGCTGGAACATAGCCAGTCCATTATCATCGAGGCCATGCTTTCTTTTTTTTTTTTTTTTTTTTTTTTTCCCACCCCG
>NW_006787408.1:974552-1116503 GCF_000442215.2 Lipotes vexillifer
TTTTTTTTTTTTTTTTTTTTTTAGCGGTACGCGAACCTCTCACTGTTGTGGCTTTTACCGTTGCGGAGCACAGGCTCCGGACGCGCAGGCCCAGCGGCCATCATGGCTCACGGGCCCAGCCGCTCCGCGGCATGTGGGATCCTCCCAGACCGGAGCACGAACCCGTGTCCCCCGCATCAGCAAGCGGACTCTCAACCGCTGCGCCACCAGGGAAGCCCAGAAGAGAATCTTTTGAAAAAACCTCATTTTATTTCTGGCTTTCTCATTAGCAAGCCGTGCAAACTGAGCTAAGTCACTTACCTATCCAGGGCTTGCCATTCTTCTATAGAAATGAGAGATTTTACTTGGTGAGCTTTACAGTCCGTAACAACTCTAAAATTTTGTACAGCTGGGGTCATTCCACACAAAATACTATAGCAGTGCTCAGAATCAGGTATGAGGTCTGAAACAACTACTCACCTTCGTATTTTCCATTTATCAAGCACTTACTATGTTTCAGGAACCATGCTAAGCAATTTACATACATCACCTTATTTATTTCTCACAACTGTCCTGCTAATATTATTCCTATTCTATAGATGAGGAAACTGAGACACAGAGAAGCTAAGTAATTTGTCCGAAGTCACACAGTGTATGATGATAGAGTTGACATATGAAAACCAGTCTGTTTGACCACAGAGCCTGCCTCTTCACCATTGGGCTACTTTGCCTCCCGTTATTCAGCCTTAGGCACAGAATAAGTTTATGTAATTTAAGCAGGACATTTCCCCCTGATGGTCATTAGACAAATCTGTAATAGTTTTAGAAGAAAGAGATAAATATTTGAAAGGAAGAGAATAGGAGAGTTGGAAAGAAAATAAAAGACCTCTTTTTAGTCTACACTTTCCTTACCTAGTATAAAGAATATTAATGTGTTATCAGTATTGGTAATATTAATATTAATACTGAACTGAAATTGTTGTTATAGCTGTCATAAATCTTCAGCTTTATTTGTGTATATGTGATTGAGGATGATTTTCCATTCTTCATTATTTCTCTGGATAGTATGAGTGTGGACTGCCTGATGTCTTACATCTGTTTCTGTGCATGTTACAGACAGGGCATATTTAGGATGACCATATAATTTATCATTCTCATAGGGACACTTAGAGGAGTGAAAGAGGGTGCTATTAATAATTGTGCTAGAACAACAGCATGAACCAGGACACCAGGCCGTATAGTTACCCTGGGCTTATGAGATAGGTTTGTGGTTCTTATTCTGGTTGACAGGAAGAGGTTTTCAGATATTTAGCCTGAAAAATGAAATTCTCTCTTGGACTCATTAAAATTTAGTGACTCTTCATGTCAGACATTTTTTGGGCAACATCCACATACCAAATTCTACTTGGCATGAGGTAAAATGATGCCTAGCAAAAGAGTTCAAGGTCAGAATACTCCCTCATCACAGAAATTAAGTACCAGACATGTGCTATGATTTAAAGTTTTATGGCACATCAAAATCTTTTGTTGAAAATCTGTAATGTCTTCGGCAAATAACACATGCTATTCAAGTACCTGTAATTGACCAAGATACAACTGGCACTCTGTTGACTGTTGACTGTTGACCTGGAAGGTCATGTGTAGATAGCACACAACCCTTCCTCATTTTATACTCTGTTGTCTCATACAAGTGCTGTGATTCTAGGGTAACTATCTATAAATACTACCAAGAAAAGACAACTTGACTTTTAACCTCTGTCATATATCATTTTATCCTTTAAAAGGACATGGCATCCTTTTGCTCAGGGTATGACACAATTTTTTGTTGTTGTTATAAGTGTGCTCTGAGAATGGTATTTCTTCTCTGTGGTCTACCAGAGTTGGATGGTAAGATATTCAACAGTTGTATCCTTTCTCTCTCTTTTCTAATAAATGATAGCAATTATTTTCACAGCTTGGATAGAGTTTCTAACTGTAATTTTATAGTAAAATAAAAAGAATAATTTACTTAATGAAGATATTTTAATGAGTTTAATTTAAGACATCTGCCTTTCAAAGTAGCTTTTATTTAGTAGCATACCGGTTACCTTCATTGTTTGGTTGGGTATTCTGGTACTGTAAAACACAAAATTTACAAAGTACGTTCTAGGTATTAATATTAAGTGACTTGCAAATAAAGAAGTATGGAGAATCTTAAGAAATTGACACTTGTTTAAGTTTCAGGGAGGTTTGCTTATCCATTGTGACCTTGGTTGCTGCTTCATTCATTCATTGAACAAGTATCTAGTGTCTGATACTCAGTAGCAGTTACTGGGATAACCATTAGACATTCAGAGATGAATAAAATATAATTTCTGCCTTCAAGAAACTGTTTCATGGATGAGAGGGAACATTAGGATAGGAAAATCCAATATTTAGTCAAGCATTATGCTAGAGGTATGCACTGGATAATGTAGGAGCACAAAAGTCTTCCTGGTGGTTAAGTAAGTGGAAACTGGACCCAGAGCACCAGGGTTTGAATCCCGACTTTGCCACTCTTGGCTATGTAGCCTTAGACAAGTTACTTGACCTTTTTGTGCTTTGTTTTTTCATCTATAAAATGAGGGTAAAAATGAGTTAATATTCATAAAGCCCTTGGAACAATGCCTGGTAAGTAGCAAATGCAGTATTATGGTCTGTTAAATAAGATAAGTAAAACAGAACAAATGAGTAGAAATTAACCAGATGAAGGGAGCTTTGGTTGGAGTGGGAGTAGGGGAGATAGGTAAGTTTGAGCAGAGGAAACTGCATATGTAAAATTACTTGGCAAGAGTAGTCTTGGAATTGCCAAAAAAGTGGAAAGGGGACAGCAATGAAAGAAGAAACTGGAGAGGTAAGCGTGAACTATATTACACAGTCTTGTATAAAAGCATAGCAGTGATGCACATTTTCAAATGCATATATTTTTTTTTTCTTTCTTTTTTTTTGCGGTACGTGGGCCTCTCACTGCTGTGGCCTCTCCTGATGTGGAGCACAGGCTCCGGATGCAGAGGCCCAGCGGCCATGGCTCACGGGCACAGCCGCTCTGCGGCATGTGGGATCTTCCTGGACCAGGGCACGAACCCGTGCCCCCTGCACTGGCAGGCGGACTCCCAACCACTGTGCCACCAGGGAAGCCCCTCAAATGCATATTTTTATGATATTAACATAGAAGATAGATTGGGAAGGGAGTTGGTCCAGAGGCAGGGAGACCATCAGAGGATGTTGACATAGTTCAGATAAAAATCACTGAGACCTTAAACAAAGGGTATTGATAATGGGGACAGAGAGAAAACTGATTAGAGAACTCTTATGAAAGAGTTATCAGGATTTGGTGACTGTTGGAATGTGTGGGATAAGGGATGAAGGGAAATCAGGTGTGACTCCCAGGTCTCTGGCTTGTCTGACAGGTAAGCCTCTGAAGTAGAGGCTATAGGAGCTAAGAACAAATTAGAGTAGGGGTGGAATGGGAGGGTGAGTTTCAGTTTAGGTATATTGAGTATTTGGAGTCTGTGGGCCAGTTAGAAGAGCTGCCCCAGTAGGTCCTTGGCTGTTTAGAAGGTCTGGGGGTCAAGAGAGAGGTCTCAGCTTGGAGAAATGGATTTGGGAGTCTTCTTCAAATATGCATGTGAGTGAAAGCCATGAGAGTGGGTGAGATTACATTAAGAAGAGGAATAAAGAAAGAACTGAATAGAACTTAGGATAGATTTCAGGTGATCACTAATTTGAAGGGTGCATAGTAGCATAAAAACATGGGAAATAGACTGAAAAGTAATACCCAGAGAGGAGGATAACTGGGAGACGGTGTTGTCGTAGAAACGAAGAGAGGAGAAACTTTGCAGAGGGAAAGACTGGTCAACCATGTCAAATCCTCCAGAGATGTTGGGTGGGATGAGGACAGAAAAGTGTCCATTGAATTTAGCAACAAAGAGGTCATTATTGATTTTGGCCAGAGAGGCTTCCAAGGGTAATATGGAGTGGCAGCCAGATTTCAGTGGGTTGAGGAGTGAATGCGAGGAAAGGAAGTCTGATTTGTCTGTAAAGGAAAATCAAGACATGGGGCAGCAGAAAGGGGAGAGTGCAGGGTTATAGCTGTCTGAGTCATAAGTGGCATCTTCATTGCAAAGTGAAAAGCTATTAAAAGATAGATGCAAGTTAGGAGGATGTAATATTATTTCAGGGAGAAAATATTCACAAAATATCCACCCCACCTCACCTCCATGAATGCAACAGCATGCAAAACTTTGTCTTCTCTTGCCAATGCGGTTTGCTTCGTCTCTTTTCACTGAGAAAATGCCTTCTTTATTAATTTACCTAGACATAGGATTTATTCATAATTAATGATAATGTGGCTTGCAAGTATTATTTGTCACAGAAATGTCCAGTGGAAATTATAATGGTAATTAACTGCCTTTTTTTTTTTTTACATTACTTCAATTGTATTCATAGCTGTTAGAGAACAGCATTGAAAGGAAGAATTGCGAATGTTTTCTGTTTTGTTTCTGTTTGCGGGCGGTGAGGGGCTCTGTTTAAATGCTAGTGCATTCCCTCATTTGAGGAAATAACATTAACGTGAAATAAATAGGAAGCAATACTGAACCATGTTTAATAAAGCACTTAATTTTATGGTTCTGTGAGGTCAATCCTTTTGTGTGTTTGGTCATCCTTTTTTTTTTTTTCCGCGGCATGTGGGATCCTCCCGGACCGGGGCACGAACCCGCGTCCCCTGCATCGGCAGGCGGACTCTCAACCACTGCGCCACCAGGGAAGCCCCTGGCCATCCTTTTTTGAAGAAGGGGAATATTAGTAGATGGTCTGGTGATGTTGCTCCTGATCTTGAGCTGACTTGCTGGAATACCTTAAACAAGTTGCTTAATTTATTTCCGCATTCCCCCTCTCCCTCTCTCCCTCACTCTCTCTCTCCCTCTCTTCCTCCCTCCCTCTCTTTCTTCATCCATGTGTAAAATAGAAACCGTAACAATAGTAATAATCTCTTTTAAAAAGTTTTTTTGGGGAATAAAGTTTTTCAAATAATTAAAAGAATGGTTGGCACCATATTTCTGAGTCACTGTCCATTTGCTTGTTACCAGCAGACGGTCACTTTATGTGGAGAGATGATTTTTTTCAAGGCACTTTTGTTTTCAAGGTTTTTCTGTTCCATATTGCTATTTGTCAAATAAAAGGGATAGACAAATGTCCCTTTTATTTAATATATAATAACATATTAAGGGAGACTAATAATATATTAAGGGATAGGAGGAAATTTAAGAATTACATTAGCTGTTGCTCTCTGCTTTATATCAGCTTAAGGTGCCCATCCCCACCACACGTCAGTCAATTTAAAATACCTGTTAGCAGGACCTTGACTGGCATTAAAAGAAAACTCACGTGATGACTTTCTCCTTGAGATGATCAACTGCAGCAGTGTTGTCAGGTTTCTTTAAAAGCTCTTTTGCACTATCACAGCTTCCTGGGTGCTGGCTAAGTGTAGACCTTGGGATGGGCCGATATACGCACACGGAAGGATCTAGGGAATGCTTTTATCTTCTATTGTAGCCTCAAAGAATGTTTCCTAAGACGAAAGTCCATCTTCAATAGACAGGGTTCAGAGAGACTCATTAATAATTCTCAGAATCTACAGCAGATGATTCTTCAAAGGCTTAGAACCACGGAAGCCATCCAACTTGAGAGCTGTTGGGTTAGAGCACGATTTAGTGATGACATTGTTTTAATTAGGACACAGTAATCACAGAATCATGGCATGACCATGTTGGAAGGGATTGGACAGTCATCTATTCTAGCTTCCCCCCATTGCAGGAACCCCTCCTATAAACATCTTGACAGATTTGTGAGCATTTTCACTAGTAGGAAATGCACATGGTTAAACTGTTGCAGACATGAGGAAGTGTTCCCCAGAATAAGCCCAAATATACTTCTCTGTTATAATATACACTCTGTACTGCCCTCTAGAGCCCCACCCTATTTTCATGAGAGTCTTTTAGGCATTTGATGATAACTCTCATGGCTTTTCTGTTTCTTCACACTAAGAAATTCTGTTTTGCACAAAAATTTTTTTTTTTTAAATGGTCTTCATCTTTTCTCCCTCTTCTCTACCAAATCTGTCATCCCTTTGAAAGATGTGTCTTGCACAGGGTCCAGTATAGCGGACTACTGCATCTGTGCATCTGGACCCTTTATCTACTTAGTGAAGCCTAATTAAGGAGTAGGTGAGAGTCTAGCACAGTGCCTGAAACAGTTGGTTGAACTAGAGTTACAAATTGGTTCATGATAAAGCACTTTATGGATATTGAGAATCATCTTCTTTTTCATTTGAACTGCTAGCAAGCTGAGTATTCTATCATTTATACCTGGTATTTGATTTATTGTTTTAAGATAAATAAGCTTCTTTATATTTCTACCTGCTAGATTTTATCTGAATTTGAATTTATTGGTTTCCAACTCATTTTTTTTTAATTTATTTATTTATTTATTTATTTAATTTTTGGCTGCATTGGGTCTTCGCTGCTGCACGCAGATTTTCTCTAGCTGTTGAGAGCAGGGGCTACTCTTTGTTGCAGTGCGTAGGCTTCTCATTGCAGTGGCTTCTCTTGTTGCGGAGCACGGGCTCTAGGCACATGGGTTTCAGTAGTTGTGGCACACTGGCCTCAGTAGTTGTGGTTCGCAGGCTCTAGAGCGCAGACTCAGTAGTTGTGGCGCACGGGCTTAGTTGCTCCGCGGCATGTGGGATCTTCCCGGACCAGGGCTCGAACCCACATCCCCTGCATTGGCAGGCGGATTCTTAACAACTGCGCCACCACGGAAGCCCCTCCAACTCATTTTTATGCCAATCAAAATCAATTCAAGTTTTTATTCATCATCCAGATTATTAACTAACCTTCCTATTGGAAGAATAGTCCAAAATGTTGCTCTTGAAGTCTCTTTCCAAGTTGTTGATAAAATTTTTGAATAAGCTAGATCTAAACACACAATTTTGGGAGTTTCTACTAAGACAAGTTGACATCCACCAACTAACCTGGCTAGTTGTACTTGATCTTGTTCATAAGAATCTTCCTGAGGCTTAGTTAAATGCCTTCTTAAAATCAGGAGATACTCTGGCATTCTCCTAATGACAGGCTGATTGATCTATCAAATAAGAAAAAAAAAAAGAGGTTATAAGATGAGTTTGGCATACTTTCATTTATTAATATCTATAGTGTGGGGTGCCCTTTGGCTGTAGTGTTACCTAATATACCTTTTAAAAGAATCTGAACATAGATAGACTATGTACATTTCCATTCTCCTGGCACCTCCCCTGTTCTTTAGGATGTCTCAAAGTTCCTAATATTGATTCTGTACATTTGCCCTCAAATTGTTGGGATGTAGTTGGTCTCAGATTGCAAACTTGAATTCATTTGAAGTGACTTCATGCTGTTTTCTTACTATCTTACATCTTAGATGGGGCTTTGAGTCCTTCCTTTTGATTCTTATTCTACCCTTCCCAGAGAGAAAATTAAATCAGAGCAAAAAAAGAAATTGATAAGTACTGCCTTCTTCCTGTCTCCCTTTACTATTACATTGCACACCCTGGGCACTGGTTCTGTAACATTCTTGTTTATCTTCTTGTTCCAAACAACCTTTTGTAATCTTTATCATCTTTTTCTTTCTTCTTGCAACTTCAGCATTCTGGAATTTAACCTTCCTGACACCATGTTTTATAGGTTCCCACCAACTTTCCAGCATAAGTCTGGCAAGATGAAGCTCCCCATCACTGCTACATCTAAAAAATGTCAACTTCATATCTAGATTTAGAAATAGATCATCTTAATTCTCCATCTGACTGGTAATTTATAGTATATATACTCTCATAAGACTATCATTACTGTTTTCCTTTCTTACTGTTTTCTCTCTTCTTTCCTATTTGTATTAGATTGTTATATAGATGAATATGTTTTTAGCATACAATTTAATTGTTAGTCATCTCTATGAATTGATATATAGGTGTGTAAGTCAGGGTTCTCCAGAGAAACAGAACCGGTAGGAGATATATATAAAATATATATGGAGATTTATTATGAGGAATTTGCTCATATGATTATAGAGGCTTAAAAGTCCCATCATCTGCTGTCTTCAAGCTGGAGACCAGGGAAAACTGGTGGTATAATTCCAGTCCAAGTCTGAAGGCCTTGAGACCCAGGGGAGCTAATGGTGTAAATCCCAGTCCAAGGGCAGGAGCAGACCATGTCACAGCAAAGCAGTCATGCCAGAAGGAAATAAATCCTCATTTCCTCTTCTTTTTGTTCTGTTCAGACCCTTGAGGGATTGGATGATGCCCACCCACAATGGGGAGGGCAGTCTACTTTACTGAGTCCACCCATTCAAATGCTAATCTCATCTAGAAGCACCCTCACAGACACACTGAGAAATAATGTTTAATCTGGGCATCCATGACCCAGTCAAGTTAACACATAAAATTAATCATCACAATAAGTGTTCGACTTTATTTTCCCTGTTGTTTTCTCCTGAGATGACCTAGTGACTTCTCCCAATATAATTCTTCTAAGTCATACCTCTAGGCCTTTTTTATTAATATTCCCATTTTGCATCAGTCAGTTCAGCCATGTACTGCCTGCTTTTTAGGAGGCGAATTATATCCCTCATTAGGAGTTTTCCATTTGCTAGCTTAAGCTATAAGATATACAGGAAGCAATTAACGGAGTCTAGGGCAAGTGGCAACTAAGACATTAATGACAAACCATAAGATCTGGTCACAGATCTTAAATCTTGGGCCTCCTTAGTCACTTGTGACAGAGTAAAATAGATCTGATGCTTCTAAATGTACAGGGAAGTGGAATTATCTGGTGCAAGGCCAGGAGGATATGGATTGCTTAGGGAAAGTCTGGGAAATCACCAGACAGTGACCAAGTAGGGAAGTGAGCCCTGGACAGGGCTGGAAAATGTAAGTAGAAGAAAAAGCTAAGCCTCCATTTTAGTGATGGTAGTGATGGTGGTCGTGATGAAGTAGCAGTGGTGGTGGAGTTGCTTTTACAGGTAATGAGATTGAACAGAATGAAAATACAAGATCAAGTTGGTAGGAGGTTTATTGGAATATTCTCCCAAGGGCTTTGTAACTTGCCACATAGCTGCTGACTTTGATGTGTTGAGCTAGTGAGAGGGGCTAACAGCTCCCCATTTCACCCTGTGTTTTGCATCAGAATTTCAGCCAGAGCAGTTTCACAATAAACTAGTTCTGCTTTTCTGTTTATCTTCCTTTCTCTTCTAATCCATTTGCTTCATGGTACAATTATAATTATTATTACAACAGTAGCACAGTTATTAACAACAATAATAACATATATACTTTACGAGCTTTCATTTACATGCTAAATACAAGTATTAACTCATTTAATCCTCACAATAGCCCTGTGAGATAGGCATTATTATTTCCATTTCACAGATGAGGAAAATGAGGCTTAGAGAGGTTGGGAAACTTACCCAAGGTCACACAGCTAGAAACCAGGATTCACATCTGTCTCCAAAGCCATGCTCTTAAAATATGAAATTCCCACCTGCCTAGCCTGCCTCTTAAGAGGACCTGCATCCATCAGTACTGGTGGTGTTGGTGTTGGTGGTGGGATATGAATAAAAATAATAACAAAGTGCATTTTACAATATACAAACATTTTTAAAATTTTTAACAGACATTATACCATTTGATCTAAACAACAATCTTGTGCTATAACTATTATTATTCCTATTTTACAAAGAGAAAAATAAGACTGAGATTAAATTAAACCTCACAAAAGTTTGCCTTTACTGAACTTTAAAAATATTTTTTCTCTGGGCTTCCCTGGTGGCGCAGTGGTTGAGAGTCCGCCTGCCGATGTAGGGGACACGGGTTCAAGCCCCAGTCCAGGAAGATCCCACATGCCGCGGAGCGGCTGGGCCCATGAGCCATGGCCACTGAGCCTGCGCGTCTGGAGCTTGTGCTCCGCAACGGGAGAGGCCACAACAGTGAGAGGCCCGCGTACCGCAAAAAAATATATATATATATTTTATTATTATTATTATTATTATTATTATTATTATTATAAAAATAATTCTATAACCCTGCTACTTAGAGGTATCTACTCTTTACTCTTGAGATATATTTTCCACAAGTATGTATGAAAATTAATATATTTTTAAAAAAGGATTATGCTACAAGTACTGTTTTATAATCTAACTTTTTTAAACTTCAAAATATACTGTAGCCATTTTGATGTTATTAAATATTCTTCTACAATATTATTTTAATAGTTGTATTGTTTTTCATTTTGTGACTATTACCTTTGTGTTCCTGATACTGTCTCATAGGGGAAACTTGGTGAAGATAATTATTTAAAGGGAGAGTATAGAATCAATAGTTGCACATTATTAATACAGTTGATGCTCAAAGCACATTAGTTGATTAAACTTTCTTCGGAGTGCAAAGGCCTACATTCCGAGTATTTATCAAGCTGATAAATATTGTACTTTAACTTTTTGCTGGGTCTTGTGGTATTATTACCTCTATGCAAGTATCCACCATTAGCTATAAGTGAATCTTGTGTGTTGTCCTGATTTTTTTCTACTAGGTTGTAGATTCTCATCTTTGTATCTCTTGCATTTCCTAGCATAGTTCTGGTCAAGAGGCCCCTTCCAAATCGTTTAAATTTAATTTACATTCACTTAATATATGGCAGAGATGGCTTAATGGCAATGCCTTCAAACATTTTTTAATTGGATCTGAAAAAGAAGTAAAAATTAAGAAAAATAAGTGTGAATAGTCAGGCAAATGTGGTATCTTAGAAAGAACACTGGATTGGAGCACGAAGATGTAGCTGTAAAACTTTGTCACTACCTTGCTGAGAGAACTTGAGAAAGTCAATTGACTTCTCTGGGTCCCCATCTTCCCTTCTTGAAAATGAAACTATTACATGAGATGATTGTTTCCAGAACTGATATGTAAGGATTGTATAATTTAATATTGCCTGAATTTATACTTTACAAAAAAAAAAAACAAAAACCTCAGGAACAGATTCTAAAGCAGTTCTGAAGTTTGTGCATAGGAGTCACCTGGGGAGCTTAAAAAGCGAACAAACAAAAAACCTGATGCCTAGATCTTACCCCAGAGAATCTAATTTAAGTGAGATGGAATATGGCTTGGGTTTGGAATTTTTAAAAAACTCTCCAGGTAATACTATGTTCAGCCAAAACTACTGTTTTTTTTTTGTTTTTTTTTGTTTTTTTTTTTGCTGTATGCGGGCCTCTCACCGCTGCGGCCCCTCCCGCCGCGGAGCACAGGCTCCGGACGCGCAGGCCCAGCGGCCACGGCCCACGGGCCCAGCCGCTCCGCGGCACGCGGGATCCTCCCGGACTGGGGCACGAACCCGCGGCCCCCGCACCGGCAGGCGGACCCCCAACCACTGCGCCACCAGGGAAGCCCAAAACTACTGTTTTAAAAGATCTCCCCACTGTCTTGTTAACAAGTGATCAAGTCCTAGTCATGCCACAAGTGTTACTATTTTGACCCTAAAAATAAATAGGAAGGCTGAATTTTCAAAAGTTGATAATGCTATTTCCACTCTTTTCACACAGAGGTAGTTTGCCATACAATATTGCGTTGTCATACCACAACGTGTTTGTGTGTGAGTGCATGAGTGGGTATATATAGCCCATAAATCTGTTGGGTAAATTAGATGGGACTAAAAAGGAATTGAGGATTACAAATTATCTCTACCGGCTGTTGAATATTTCATGTCAATTAAACATTTGCAAAAACCAAGTATAGTATCATGATCCACTTGTAACCATTACGAGACTGGCACATCTCCATACAGCAATAGCCATTGCTGAAGCTAGTGTACTACTCTGGCACGAATCATAATAAATTAAGGTCCCCCTGGCCATAATGAACAGTAGTATAATTTTGTAGTTATTCTCCTAGCATGATGAAGCAGCCAGGCAAATTGAGTTTCTAGGTAAATTTTGACATATGGGTCTTATTCCTCAAGAAAAAGAGCTCTTGTTGCTCTGGCTTTGTTCCAGAATTCTGCAGAAATCCACATTGTAGCTTATTGTTGCATTACGAAAAGGTACTACAAGTTTTTTTTTGTTTTTTTTAATGAAAAAGAACAAATTGCTAAGTTCAATTTGTCCTTTGGGGCAGAATTTGGAATTTCTTTTCAATCTGTCTGCTGGGTCCTATGTGAGCTATTGTTTGACTCACACAGGGGCAGTCCTAAAGGCCTATGAACCACAAGGCCACTGTAGGGGCTTCTAGTTGATGGTGGAAGGATCAGGCAACCTCTTCCCCACAACAGTGAAATATGTTAACACGATTTTTAAAAAAATCAGCCATAGGAAAGGAGTTAAGAAGTTGTGGCAGAATCAGCACAAATCTAGGCCTTTTCACTGGCAATCTTAGAACTCCACTTGACATTGGTGAGTAGATGCAGTTTGAGGAGCTGTGTAAGAATTATCAGGTAAGGATGCTTTGAATTAAAAAAAAATTAAGGCAAACAGAGAGCATGCATGTTAAAACATCTCAGCTGACCCTGCCTTCTATGCTTATAACAAGGATTAATGTAAATGTACATTTAAGAGTTGGGCCCTGATCTGTAAATATTTCTCAGGGAGACAAGATTCTAGGGTTAAACACCTAGTGGTGGCAGAAGCAGGATTGGAGTGTCGTTGTATAGCCACAGTCAGAAGCTTGAGGGAGAAGGGCAGCTACCGTGGGAACCGGTATTCCAGAAGTAAATTCCACTAATGAGAGTACCAGTTGACCAGCAGATTCCTCTGCAGGTTTGTAAAGAGTATCAAGTCTATGGTTCTCAGTAAGGAATTATTGGGATGATTTAATAGAGGAACAGAAATTTTCCTGCAGCTCTTTTAATAGTACTGGCTCAGCCTTTGGGTTGTTCCAAGAACTCTAGGGCTGTCCTAATTGACATGAATTCAGCCCTTCTGTCAGGCTTATGTGAGACATGCAATGCAACCGTCAGTCAGTGGCATATTAAAACGCTCTCCACAGGACCACAGAGCTGTGGGTGACCTCTGCGTGGACATGATGTTTGCCGAGCAGGAATACTCATATTTCTGCCTTAAGCACTGCACAGAGCAACAGCTATCAAGTGTGATGGAAGAATTATGTTCATTCAGCAGAGTGTCCCTTCTCTCTCTTGTAAATCCTTTTTCATGAAGTCAGAGAAAGTATACAACACACACATGCACAGTTTTGAGAAACATTGTCTAGGCGAGTGCACTGATGGAAGTGGGGTCCCTTTTGGGGGAAGCTCAATTTAGTGCTCAGCTTGTTTTCTGGAAGGAAAGGATTGCTGTTAGGCAGAGACAGATATGGGAGGGATGAGAAGTGGAAGAAGATGAAAGGAGAGGCTTTCCTAGGTCAGGTTTCTTCTGCAGTTAGGCCTGCTGCCCTGGCACAGCTGGGCTAGCCAAGCCAGGCATTAACTGTTTCTTCACCAGCACAGCTATAGAAGCGGGCTTCAAAGTTGATGTTCACTGCTCTCCCCTTGGATCTAGAACGGTTCATTCAGCAGATGTTTATTGAGTGCTTACTTAGCCCTGGGGAAACTGGTGAATGAGGCAAAATACCATTCCTGCCCTCATGTAATAGTTTACAAGCAAGCCCTGGAAAGGTTGTTTACTTGCAACTGTGATAAAAGTTGCTGCTAGAATTTATAATAAGGAGAGCCAACTTTGTTAGGGTGGGGCTGGGGTGACTAAGGAATGTGTTCCTGGGGAAGTGACAGTTAAGCATAAACCTAAAGGATGCACTGGCAAAAGAGTGGGGCAAAGTGTTCTAGACAGCTGGCAGAGCATTTGCAAAGTCCCTGAGATTGCAAAGAGCTTTGCACTGAAGGAACTAAAAGTCTAAAAAGGCCAGTTTGGCTGGAGCAGGTAAGCAAAACAGGAGAGGAAAGAGAAAGAGCCAGACTTTGCAGAGCCTTATGGGCCATGGCAGGGGTTTTGCCCTTTATCCTAAAAGCAATGGAAAGGCATTGAAGGTGCAAAGCTGGGGGAATGACATGCACAGCCTCGTACTTTTAAAGAAACGTCTGGTTACAGAGGGCATAAAGGACCAGGGCTGAAATGGGGTGTGGATTCTGAGAGCCCCGGGGGGAGGTTACTGCTGAGGCCCAGATAAGAGAACTGCAACAAGGGAGACAATGGTGGAAGAGATTAGAAGGGAGAGGAGTGGAAGCATTCACGATATATTTATAAGGTGGAATGGTCAAGTCTTGGCTTAAAAGCAGTGATGATGGTTGAAATGCCAATCTTTAGGACAGTCTCAGAATTTCATTTGGCCATCTTACCTCAGTTTTTAGATTGTTTAGATTAATTCTAGACAGAGCCTTAAACTATGTATGTGTTCTGAGAGACTCTCATGAATAAAAATCACACTATCCTTTGATTTTTATTCATAGAACAATTGTACCCAGAGACAACTCAATAGGAAAACTATTAATAATTGGTGATAATATCATCTCACTGCTTCAAAATAAATGTTTTTCATTTTCAAAAGTTCTAAGTTCAGTTACTTGCAATATTTCTGCTTACATGGTAAAAGTGTATAAATCAAGATGCAAATATCATAGGCTTCTTACAGCTTATTATAGGAATGATGATTTTCTTGGAGTATTTCACTAAACTTGCATATGTAATCCAATGGAATATATTCATTTCAAATGATTCTGAG
This sequence comes from Lipotes vexillifer, assembly GCF_000442215.2. Lineage (NCBI taxonomy): Eukaryota > Metazoa > Chordata > Mammalia > Artiodactyla > Lipotidae > Lipotes > Lipotes vexillifer. The sequence goes on from NW_006787408.1 coordinate 989,290, forward strand.
TCACTTTGATTTTTTTCCTACTTTAAAGATGAGTTTTGTTTAATAACTTTACATTCCCAATCTATATACTATTACTATTATTACACTCCCTCAGTAGTTCTGTAAAATCCCTTCCAACTCTGAAATTCCATAATTTTCCTGCCTCTCTTCTTATCTCTCATCCCATCTCTTCTCTCAGTTTTAAACCTCTCTCTTTGTGGAGGTAGTGGCTGGCACGATCGATGTGGGTTAGAATATTCAAGGAGTGTAGTTACCAAGAGAAGCTTGAGCCCCGGTCATTGCCGATCCTCTTTCCTCAATTTCCTCTGTGCATTAGCTTCAAGTGCAGTCATTACTCATTTAGTCCTCAAATAAAATGCTTTTTGTTGCAGTGACAATTTTTCCCTGGTATAAGGCAAAATGGCATATCAGTTTGATAATGTGAATTTTATAGCAATTGGCAGATCTTATTTGTATGGTGAGTTTTTATAGTTATTGGTTACCTTTTTTTTTTTTAAGTTGCCATTTGGAACAAGGAGGATTTTATTTCTTAACTAGGATTATTCCTTTATCTGATATTAATTTAGGAGTGGTTTTTACCCTCTAAATACAAAATTCATAGAGATGCTACATAGTTAATTTTTTCCTTTTTAACTAGATTATCCCCATATCAAGTATTTCATAAAGCCAGGATAAATGTATTTAAGAGAAAATGCCCATCTTATGAGTAATATTTCCCCCAAATACAGTGAGGCCCACTTAAAGGAATACCTGAAATAAAAATAATCCTAACGATAGATCTAATGCATTCTGTCTCAGACCCACTGAGTTCCTTTAAACCTTATTCAATAAATGCCTGATTAATAAATAATCTTGTTAAACGAATAAAACCCCAGTGTGCCAAATGGAGACATACAAAGCAATCATGATCAGACTTGTTATGGGAGAATGATAGATGAATAAATCTACTGTGCAATTAATTTGTAACTGAACTATGATGAAATCCCAGTGGCAATGCTAAATCTGTGAGAGGAATAGATTTATCATCTTCTTTCAAACAATTGCATTCCAGGAATTTAACAAAATACTGTTATCTGAGTCTCCCCATAACAGAGATATCTGTTCATTTACATGGGGGAAGGCAGTTCCTTCTGTGCAGTCAGAGCTAAATAACTGTTTATTGTTATTGATACTAACCACAACAGGAGCAGTTATGATGGAAACTACTAATGCCGATGGCTGTTCTTATCTGCTCCTGTTTTTTCAGACTTGATCAAAGTTGCCTAATTTTTAGATAGTTTGGTGTAAATAATTCTGCTTTTTAAAAGATTAAAAGCAAACCAACAAAAACAGGCCACAGGCTATTTTCAAAACAATCTGTACTACTGTATAATGTGATTCCACTTAGCTTATGAATACATGAATTTGGGGACCATGTTTTAAGAAGATCAACAGAGATTGGTAGGATATCAGAGTGTTACATATTTTAACTTCAAAAGACAGCCTACCATATTTTAGTCCTATTGTACTTTTAGATAGGCACTTATTTTTTTTTTTTTTTTTTTTGCGTACGTGGGCCTCCCACTGTCGTGGGATCCTCCCAGACCGGGGCACAAACCCGCGTCCCCTGCATCGGCAGGCGGACTCTCAACCACTGCGCCACCAGGGAGGCCCCTAGATAGGCACTTATTGATACAAAAAATAAAAGACAAAAAATGTTTTGAGCTAAAGGTTAGATAATCTGAAGTTCATGACTGCTTAGATTCAGAGCATGGTGGCAAGGTTAAAAGAGATTTTAGGATCAAAAAACAAAACCCCGTTTAATGCAATCTTTCTTTTGTTTTGGGGGAACTAGAGCAGATATTTTAAATCCAGTCCTTTTAACCAATGTAATGGAATTTGAGATAACATTTGAATAAAAAGGTAGATTTGTATAAGACATAGAAAGATATAGACTTTAACTAGAGGTTTATTTTTGTTTGTTTGTATTAGAAAAATAAAGAATTTGTAGCAGTGAGGTAAAAGAGGAGAGAGTTCCTTAAAACTTGAAGGAAGGATGAAATTGTCCCATTAGGATAATATTTGAGGTCACGTTTTATTAGTATATTAACATGCATTCAATTAAACACACCCGGACTTAGGTTTATGCAAATGAAACTTAAACATTATTCTAGTTTAAATCTAGTCAGCTCTTTTCACAGTTAGTAGCTATGTATCATTTTTTAAAATTAATATAATATTTATATGTAGCAGTCCTGTGTATTCTCTTGTTTCTATAACAAGTAACTACTTTGTAATTCCATTTATTTGCACAATTATTCATAATCAATGTTACACGTATAGCATTGTTCTAAGGCATTCTTTGATATAATCTTGGGTATGAATAAACAAAAAGAAAAGTTATAGGTCTTTCAGAACTTATATTGAGATGACATTAATGTATGAAATAAAATCATTAGAACATTGTGTTTGACACATTTATGAACTATCTTCATGAATATGAACTATCTTCATGAATTATTGACAAATACTCTGCTACTTAAAAATATTTTTTATTGTGATAAAATATACATAAAATTTACCATTTTAACCAATTTTAAGTGTATAGTTCAGTTCATTAAGTACATTCACATTGCTGTGCAACCATCACCACTACTCATCCTCAGAACTTTTTCATCTTCCCAAACTGAAACTCCATATCCATTAAACAATGAATCCCCATTCCCCCTTCCCTTCAGTCCTTGGCAACAACTATTCTTTTTGTCTCTATGAATTTGACTACTCTACGTACCTCATGTAAGTGGAATCATAAAATATTTGCCCTTTGTAACTGACTTATTTCGCTTAGCATAATGTCTTCAAGGTTCATGCCTGTTGTAATATGTGTCAGAATTTCATTCCCATTTAATGCTGAAAATCCTAACTCACTACTAAAATAGAACATCAGTATCATTTCCTATAAATAGAAAATTTTCATAAAATAACATTACAATATTAAAATTAAAAATGCTCATCTACCTTGCCTACCACTAATGGTATATATTCTACTCTGGAAACACTGCCATAGAAGGAGCTAAGACCTGTGGAGGACACAAAAATAAATAAGACCCAGTCTAGGCCTTCAATGAGCCTTAAGCCTAATAGATGAGTTAGGTATGTGTAAGACATTTTTTTTTCATTGTGCTCATAAGATGAACAAAACCGCTACAGGAATTCAGAGGTAAAGATTATTTTCTGGCTTAGGGGTAATAGGGAGGGGAGTTAAGGTAAGATTTCATAGGGAAGGTATATTTGCGATAAACCTTAAAGGGCCAGAAAGGTTTTGACATGCGTGGATGAAGGGAAAATGAGCAAAGGTGAAGCATTTGGAAAGTAAAAGCAATGTTTACCAAATGGCCAGCCTAATTCATCATGATTTATATGAGGGAATCATGGGAAATAAGTCATGGAGAGTCATGGAAGCCCATGCCAAGCTTGCTGTATATGCTTCATATCTTTTCCTTCAGCTATCTTATATTTTAGTGTTCTTTATGCAGTCCCCCTTTAAGGCTTCTGGCTTTTGTGTCTTGTTTAGGAAGGCTGTCTCCATCATAATATTATAAACATATTCTCTTAAATTTTCTTCAGTACTTCCATAAATTTTTTAAACATTTGGCTCTGTGATTCTATCTGGAATTTAGTTTTACATATGATATGAGGTAAAATTCCAAATGTGTTTTTTCCATATGGTCTTCTATTTGTTCAAACAAAACATATTAGTTAATCTTTTCTTCACTATTTTGAGATAGAGTCGTTATCATACACTATATCCGTATATGTAAGTGTGTCTATCTCTGGATGCTCTGTTCTGTTTCACTGATTTGACTGTTTCTGCTTTAATTACTGTATGTTTATGGTTATGTTTTGATTTTTTGAATTTATTTATTTATTTATTTATTTTTGGCTGCGTTGGGTCTTCGTTGCTGCATGCCGGCTTTCTGTAGTTAAGGCGAGCAGGGGCTACTCTTCGTTGCGGTACTCAGGCTTCTCATTGCAGTGGTTCTCTTGTTGCAGAGCACGGGCTCTAGGTGCGCAGGCTTTAGTAGGTGTGGCACATGGGCTTAGTTGCTCCACAGCATGCGAGGTCTTCCTGGCGCAGGGCTTGAACCCATGTCCCCTGCATTGGCAGTTGGATTCTTAACCACTTCACCACCAGGGAAGCCCTATAGTTATGTTTTGATTTCTGATCAGGCAAATCCCTCCCTCATTATTCTTTTTTTTTTAATAAAGTTTTTTTTTAATTTATTTATTTTATTTTGTTTGTGCTGGATCTTAGTTGCAGCACGTGGGCTCCTTAGTTGCAGCTTGCCAGCTCCCCTAGCTGCGGCATACGTGTTAGATCTAGCTCCCTGACCAGGGATTGAACCGGGCCTCCTGCATTGGGAGTGTGGAGTGTTAACCAGTGCACCACAGGGAAGTCCCCCTTGTTATTCTTCTATTTAAACTTTTCTTGACTTTTCTTATTTATTCTCCAAGGTGAACATTTGAATCTGTTTATTGAATAAAAAATACAAATTATATATTAAAATGTGCTTTAGGATTTGTTTTAATCCTGTATGGTAAAACATGCAAATACAGAAATGATTGTCCTGAAGGAAGAAGCTTATACTCATGGATCTCTAGAAACAGGAGGCAGGGCCACATGGAAAAGCACCAGGGTCAGAAAGGAGGCAGAAGAGGAGAGGGGAGGGCATGGCTTAGAGCCTTTATTGGAGTTTTCATGGAAAGGAATGGGTGAGGCAGGGTAGATATGTTGACTAGCTTAGTATTGGGCAGTTTGAATAATTTTGGTAGGCTCTGGGCTATGGAGGTGGTCCCTAGTTTTCCAGTACCTGGCCCTGGGGTGACTTATAGCAGGGAGAATATTGATTTGATGTGTGAGAATTTGATAAAAGGGTTGGTTGCAGGTGTGAGTTCTGGATTGATTGGTTTGTATATCAAAGGCACTCTTGCAAGGGGAGTTGTTTGCTTTCTCTAAGAATTAGCTAGCCCTGGGAAGGACAGTCTCTCCAGGATCAAGGCCCCAAATGCCAGTGCAGCAAGAATGCCCCCAAAATGTATGTATATTGTCCATACAAATTGTGATTTTGATTGCAGCTGCATTGACTTATAGAGTAATTTGATAATGAAATGACATCATTACAATATTGAATGCTTCCATCTAGGAACACGGCATATCTCTCCATTTATTTAAGTGTTCTTTTATGTTTTCAGTAGCATCACATATTTTTCTTCACATAAATCTTGTCCATTTTTGTTAGATTTATTTTATAAATATCTTTATAATTTTTTTTGTTATTCTTTTTTGCCTATGTCTTCACATAGCATGAAACCCTTATAGATCTTATTTCAGTAATCAATCATTCATTTAATTTCCCAGCAAATATTTTTTGATGACTTATAAAGTATGGGTCAGATTCTAAGGTACCCACTAGGCATCCCCCTTCTTGGAGACCTAATATCCAGATCTGAGAGATCTGAGCATACCTGTGGAGATGTTGAACATAGGGCACAGACAGTGGAGTAGGTCTCAGCAAAGATGAGAATGGATGAAATTAAAAAAACAGAAGTAGGAGGCAGAAGCAAAAGAAGACCCAGGGAATCTGAAGTAAAGAAGGTGAAAGTTATGGGATGTAGTACTCAGTGGCCTCAATATATTTCAGTGATTCGGGAGGCAGTCGACTGCTGAAAATGAAGAGTCAGGGGCAAGTTTGAATGGTGAAGGATAGTTATTGTGAGAAAAATAGAAAGCCTGTTGGATTACCTGCGGGTCCAGTATGAAGGTGATCACTGATCAAAGTCAATGTGATTTGACTTACGCTGATAGCCTTCAACAATCACAGGAGCAGGTGAAGGGAATGTGGTTGGTGAGATTACCCAGGTCTGAGGATTAGCATGTTAGGATTAGTGAGGGAGGGGAGTCAAGAATAATAGTAAGTGCACTGTTGCAGCTAGAGACTGCTTAGGATTTGCTCAGAAATAGCCTCACTGGCACAGTTTTAAAAATGCAACTCAAAAGATAATCATTGACACTTAAGTAGCCCCATATCTTCAATACTCATCATGACCAAGACAGAAATATTGCAAAGAACATTCATTCATTCAGTTTCTGTGAAAAGAATGATTGTGTTTGATGCTGGACATATTTTTAAGGAGTTTATTTCCAAAAGATATGCTTTCTTGGACCATTTATTAATACTGTTTCTTCAAAGGTATGTGTTATTCAAATATGCAATATCTTCTGTAAGCATTCTAGTTAAATGATTCCCCAGAGTAGGCAAATCACTTTGGTGCTGGTTGTACCAGGGAAATACCATGAATTCCCAGATGCTTTTTTAATACAGATGAGTTATAATGACAAAAGTAATGAGACATTTTGAATGTCTCGTTTTTTTCTATTATAGCTTTATATAAATTCAGCATATGAATAATGCTTGAAGGTAAATTAACACTGTTAAGAAGGATATACCATAATATAAAGTAGGTTAACATTTACAATATAAAAGAGACCATTTATTAAAGAAAATACCATTATACAATAATGAAGCTAATAATTTCATATGGAAATAATACTGTATTAATTTGATGTATTCATACTAACAGTGAACATGATATTTTAAATTTTACTGTCACATAATTATGCTGCTACTTTATGAAATGTTATACTGTCACCTAGAAAAACCCTTCTCTGAGTGTAGATCTGTGATCTTCAGCTTGAGATGGCAGATTGTAATGTGTCACTGAGGTATTTTTAAGTGAAGAGGTGGGAAAAACTCTTGGCTGAGTCATAAAGCTGAGGATTCTTTCCTCTTTAATTTTCTACCTGGAGCAAGGCTCTCTAGGATAACACTGGCCTTTAGCAAAGAATTGAAACACCTTTCTGCGAGGCAAATTGGGTAATTGGGTGTGGTGTTAGTTTTGAAATGAGCTGTCTTAAGGTTGTGAGTCATGGTCTGTATAATTTTTGCTGAAAAAAAAAAAAGCATTCAAAGAGAAAGTGAGAGCTAGAAGAATTTAGAGACCGAGTAATTCTGTTCTGGTCAGCAAACAATAGCATTACAATTGTGACTATTTGATACAGGCCTCTTAACTCCTTAACTCTATTAGTTATCTGTACTGTTTCAAGAAATGTGTTTCTGTAAGGAAAATGAACACATATGAAAGCAATTGATTAAAAGTGAAAAGTTGATGCATTGGTACATTGGCATAAATAATGCCTCAAAGTTTACTCAGTGGTGGAAACAAAATCAAAATACAAAGCTACCTCTTTGACTAAAGTTTGCTAACATTTCAGGAAGTAGGTTGAAGTGACAGTGGGTAGTGCGATAAAGCAGACCTATTTCTTGCCGTGGTATTTTACGGCTGTCACTGGCAGTGTGTTTTCTGATATCAGCTACTATTTATACACTAACAATTTCTGGTCAGATTAGGGTGGAAGGTTGTGGTTCCCAGGTATATAAACTAGTATAATAATGTTCTATTCTTTTTGGAACAAATTTGTTACATGAAATGTCAGATGAGTCATTTTGCTCATGTCAGATATTTGAAAGTAGTGGAAAGATGCCAACGTGGAGGCCCAGTAATTCATGCACTGGTGTAATGGAGCAAATGAAATGCAAAGCTCTTGTACAGGTCCAATTTCAGCACCAAACGCTTACCTGTCAGTCAGCAAAATTGTCCCTGAATAAAAATGAACCCCATCTGAGAGGCAGAGTATTTTAATATACATCATATTCTTTGACTCCATTGCGAGGTAGAAGCTACATGGAAAGAAAAAGAATACTGCTGAAAAAGACATTTAACAGCAACCCTGCAGCATGCTGGAAATCTTGCTCGCGCTGCTGCCCACAAAAGGTTTTTGGTTTGCCCTTTCTCTACTGAGCTATTGACAAACTCTTTAGCATTGCTCCCCTCCTCCCCCGTATCTCTTATCTACATGGAAAGGTGGCTGATTTACCCCAGACAGTGAGAGATTTGGCCACTCAGGGATGTGGAAAACAAGTTGCAGACAGGTAACTTTATTGCTGTCTGGGTGCAGCTGGTGCACGGATTTATGGAAGTGACAATTAAAAATGTGTGTCACAGAAATTGAAAGTCAGACATACCCTCGTAGAAATGATTATGGCCCAAAGAGACCGCCATTCTTTTGAAAAGCCTTTCATTTTGGAATCGGTTCCCACTTTTCTATGTGACAAGCATCTTACAGAAATGAGGTGTCCTAGTTTTTTGTTTTTTTTAAAAAATCCAATTCCTTGTGGTTTTTAAAAAGCAAATGGGAAAGTTAAGAATTTGTGTGCTTCAGTGCCCACACATTAGGGCTTCTTGGACCCTAACTCTAGGAGTCATAATTTGTTCTACCTTTGAAATACCTGTTTTCCATTTCTGTGTTTTAAGACTCTAAGTGCTTATAGGAACCTAAGCAGCTATTGAAAACCAGTAATGACTAGTTCTTCTAAATGTTAATGATTGAGAATGAACTAGCAATCAGGGCTCAAAAATAAAATTAAAAAAAAAATAAAGTGTATTGTAATAGAAACGATGATAATTAAATCAAGCCAAGTTACCCTACACTTATGACTGTACTAATGCTTGAAAAATTATGAATATAGAGAAGATTTACATAAATCCTCTATAAATGATGTACGTGGGGAAAAAAAGGAAAGAAAGAAAACCATGGTCACAGGACTGAATTTATTTTAATCCCCAGGTTCAAGTGGCCCTAGAAATAATCATACTTATATCAATCTATATTGCATGACTTTTGTAAGATGTAAAAATAGTGTTTTTCACTAAATTGTCACTTATTATTGTTCATTTAGGGCCACTAACATAGAAAAATTTCTCAGCTACAGTGTCAAAAGAATAGGGACAATTTGATGTTTTCTTTTGCTGCTGTTTGTTGATATCTAGACCACTGTAGCTTGATTGCCTAACATTAAACCTATAATAACAGTGCAATCATAGCAGTATCATCATGAATGTTGTTACAATAGAAACAACATTTACACGGCTTCAGAATGGTAATTATCAAACTTTTTGTCATGAAGCGCTTATTCACTAGCATTGATCTGCCCGGGTCAGTTGTTAGCTCTTCTCATCTGAGGTGTATTGATTGTATAATCAGTAGATAGAGGCTGTGGGCAGATGAAATTCAGTGTTGTTGGGCAAATTATCGGCTGCTTGCCTGTTGACCTGGACCCTGCTGGTTGTACCTTAGACGCTGGTGGGATTATTACTCATTTCAGTGACCCTACTTTACGATAGAGCACTCTGTATTATTGTAAAAGATAAATGCTATCCTGCTTGCTGTGCTTGTGGTTGACTACACAAATGTCAGAATATAGCTAGTCTGAAAACTAGAAAGTACAAGCATGTTTCAGGTGATATTAAGAGGAGAAATTTTCAAAGACTTTGCCTTTTCTGTATTTGTCTCTCCATGTGAATATAATGATGAAAAGCTTTTGTGAATCTAGCTGATGATAATAATGAGCCCTTCTGTGTATATAGCACTTTATCGTTGACTAAGGATTATGACAAGTCAGTTAATATTCTGATTTTACCAATAGCAACATCAAGGCCTACATTAAGCTAAGCAAATGGGCTAAAATCTCATGGTCAGTGAGCCGCAGAGCTAGGAATTAAGTCTATTTCCTCTGAATATAAGTCAAGTTTGTTATGTTGTATGGCAGTGCCTTATTAGGTTATACGACCTGACCATTAAATATGTGTGTACTGAAAGATCTAATGTTTCATCCATCTAGATCAGGAGGAAAAAAAAAAAAAGACCTTAATGTTATTTAAATAAATTATTGCGTTGGGTAACTTTTGAGACTATTTGAGCCATTAAATATTTATAACATTCCAAAAGCCAGGGTCTAGCATTGGACTATTTTAAAAGGCAAAATCATTTTATATAAAGAGCAATGTGAATTTTATAGCTGGTGGCTGTCTAAAATCTACATGTTTCTAATGAAACATTTTACTTATGTGGGAAGATTCTCCACACTCATTTCTTTTGCCATTTCTTACTTTTTTCAGTCTGGCTACTCTTAACACTTTGAAATCTTCTACCCTCGTAGGTAACTACAGTATGGCATCAGATCCTAATGTCTAGACTGGGCCTTTCCACTATGTGGAAGCCTATCTTGATATTCGAATCACTCCACACATGTGCTTTTTAAAATCTGACAGTGTTCACAGTGGCATATTCACCCTTTCTCTCTGAAAAGAAAAATGTAAAAAGGGTGTACTTTACTAACAGTGTAGTGCCATAAAAATATTAACACTTTGGAAATGATAATTCAAATAATAATCTTGATGAAGGGACACTTACACATAATTCTACATCTCTAAATGCTCTTGGTTGTGTCTAGTAAGCTGTCTCATTCTTTATTTCTGCCAACTACTCGAAGATTGTATTATAAAGGTCAGTGGTTACCTGCTCATTGTATTTTAAAGGCATCCTCACAGCAAGTAGTCCTATAAGCACGTACTGCTGTACCACATTCTTCTTTAGTCTTAAATTTTGCAGCTGTTGAATCATGATTAGGCAATGATTTTTCGCTTCTTGAAAATTATTTTACAGTCTTAGTTTTAAAAGACCGAATGATCTCTTACCTAAAATATTGCAGGAGATAATGGGTGAAATACATGAAAGTTACATGCAGAGGTGGCTTGGAGTTGAGATATTTAGCACTTTATATCTCTGTGAGCACCAAAGAAAACAGCTGTTTGAGTACTCCTTAACAGATATCTTACCTAAACTGGACAAATAGCTAAAAAGTAACTTGGGATTTCAAGCCTTTCAAAAGAAGTCTTAATTTGTGTGCATATTCCTTTCCTTTATCTTATGGCTACTGAAATATGAACTGACTGCTAGAGAAATATTTAAAGGAAAATAGTTATCTTTTTCAGACTTTCCTCCCAAAAGGTAAAACACATGTAATACTTATATAGTCATTATTTGTGTACTGATCCTAGTGTGTTGTTAGCTCTTCACATCTGACTTATTTTAATATTTCCTTCATTGCTTAATGCTATGCTTTGAATGTAGAAGGAACTCAAATCTGGATTGGAATGGACTGGACATTCAGTCAACAAATATTTATTGAGGGTCTACTATACATGAGACACAGTGGGAGGCATCAAAAACAGCAGTCAGTGAACAAGTCACACATAATCCCTGCTCTCAAAGCCCCTGATGGGAAAGAGGTGAGACAGACATTAAGCAACTAATTATATAATTAATTGTTTAATACAGTTTTCACTTTAATATTCTATGCAATATTAATTGACAAGTGTATAAACACACCATATGTAAGTGTATGTCTAAGTACATATATGTATATCTAAGTATATATGTGATGTATAAGTGTGTACATATATATTATATGTAACTGTATACATATATGTGTATATATGTATGTGTAAGTGTGTGTGTGTGTATATATATATATATATATATACTCACATAGTCATCACCTCAATCAATATATAGGATATTTATGCTACCCAAAAAAGGTACCCTTGTGCTCTTTCCCGGAGTATAACCCATGACTTTCACCAGGCCCCTAGATTTGTCTTTCTTAGAGTTGCAGATAAATGATCTCCTGTAGTATATATAGTTTGTGTCTGGCTTCTTTTTCTCAGCCTGATATTTCTGAGATTCATTCATGATTTGTGTGTATCAGTAGTGTTTTCTTTATTACTACTGATTAGTATTCTATTTTATGGCTATACCACAGTTTATTTGTTGATTGACATTTGAGGGGTTTTTCCCCCAGTTTATAGTGATTATGAATACAAGACCTATAAACACTATGGTAGAAGTCTTTATGTGGACGTATGTTTTCATTTCTCTGAAATGAAAATATGAGGTGGAATTGCTGGATGGATAATATAGGAAATATACATTTAACTTTATGAGAAACTGTCAAGTTGTTTTTCCAAAATGGTTTTATCTTTTTACATTGCCACCAGCAGTGCTTGAGGGTTCCAATTGCTCAATGTCTTTGCCTACACTTACTATGTGGAAGTATAGTAGTATCTCAGAGTGGCCAGAGTGGAGGTGGAGAAAATTAGACTACAATCTCCCCCTTCTTCTCCCTCTTCTTATACTGTTTTCATTGCACTGCTTCTCTGGGGAAAAACAATACAGATCCAGAAGCTATGGCATATTCTGAGGAAGGTAAGGAGTTTTGATAGGTGGGAGATGGAGGAGAGAGGAAGGAGAGAGAGAGACCAGATAGGGAGGGGTGTGCTGTGGAAGTAGGCTAGGATTATATTGTGAAGATTTGGGTATTTCTTTGTTATATTCTTGGACTTCAAAGGCAAAATGAAGTTGTTTTTAATGGGGGAGGGGAGGGTGTCAAGATCAGGTTTATGTTTTAGACTTTTGTTTTAGAAAAACAGTTCTGATGAACATATGGTTGTTTGTATGAATATGATCAGAGTAGAGAGGGGATCTTCTCAGCTCTAGGATCAACATTAGCTTTATTCTTTCTTTTCTCTATTCCTTAGAAATTTCACTAGTTCACTGACTTTAGTTATATTCCCAACCACCTCCTGGTATATTCTCTTAGATGCCCTAACTTTACCTCAAACCCAACATATCAGAAAGGAAAACACCCAAAGTCATCATTTCTGTTCACCCTCGTTCAACTCTGTTTCCATCACCATTCTTCCAGCGCCTAAGCTAGAAACCTTGGAATTATCTTGACTTTTCTTTCTTGTCTTCTTTATCTATTTTTTCATGAAGTTTGGTATTTTTTATCTTGTAGGAACATCTCTCAGGTTTGGTTCTTTTACTTCTCGCTGCCACATTCTCATCACCTTAACCTGCCTTTCTGCATCAATCTCCTAACTTGGTTTTTCTCTTTCACCAAGCACTACCTTCAATTTTTTCCACTCCTGCCAGATAAATCTGACATTTCACTTTCTTCCTGTCACTCTTTTGAAAGGAAAAGAATCTAGCCGTTACTGGGGACACTCCAGTAGACCCTTTCGTACATGATTTCACTTAATCCTGGGAAGTAAGTCTCATTAACCACATTTTATATAACAAAAACTAAGGCTTCCAGCAGTAGAACTGGAATTTGTGCCTAGTTCTATCTGATTCCAAAGCCCATGGCCCTCCCTCTGCTCTCCTTTGCAAAACTACAGTGGGTCCCTTTGGCCAACAATTTTAAGTCCCAACATTTCTGGTCTTCATAGCCCTACAAAATCTTCTCCCCTCCCTCAAATCATAGTCCCCTACCCTCACCCTACCCCTCAAGCTAAACTCTTATATTTTCCAGTATTCTAAAATAAGTTCTGTCTCTTCTGGTCGGGTCTGCTATCTGAAAGATTGAAACGCTGCATGTTGTTTTGCCCCTGTGTCTTTTCATGTAACATGTGAAATGTTTTTCAAGTAACATTTCTCCCTGGAATTGTCCATGTTTGCCCAGATAACATTTAGCCATCTCTGATTCTCACACTGTCACAAATTGAAGTTGGTTCAAACAGTTTTAAAGCCCTCACCAATCTTTATACTAAGGATTACATTTGAGAAGGTAAATACAGAACATAAAGAGATCCATTTCTGAAAAACAAAATTTAGTCCTGGTTTTCAGTTTGGGAAATTAATGGAAAAAAAATTATTGTTACAGAAATAAGATTTAGAAAAATTTTATTTTATAGTAACAATTAAGAAAAACACAGACTATTGTTCTTGCATCAAATTCTTGTCTGTCAAATTTGTCTTCCTGAATGGGCTTTGTAGGTAGGTGCTGGTGACCTGAGTATGTCTGAAATCAGCTGCATCATAAAGTCTCAGTCAGAGTAGAGTATTCCAAAGAGAAATAAGGAAAAGGAAAATAAACTTTTTCCCCTTTGGCTAATCAACATTGGCTCCAACAGAGCAGTAGAAAAAGGAACGTTTGTGGAGAAAAGAAATTTGTCCTATATATGACACCTTATTAACACTTTGTTCATGCCTTGTTCTTTTTGTTGGGTAAGCTCACTGCCAGAAGTCCTAGAGATTCCTGTATTTTTTAAATTAAGAATTTCAGACCTCTGAGCAACAATTCTTCAGACTATACAAGCAGCACTGTTTAATGAGAAACTCAGATATGCGTGTGAAAAAGGAGGACATTTGGTTTAAGTAAGAAGTGAAAGCAAATGAGAATATGAAATTAAAGAAAGGATAGCTGAAATCGACCATCCCTAAGGAAACATCTTTGCATGAGGAAATTATTTAGAGAGCTTCCCAAGAGTTGTGCAGAAATCTCTAGTGCACTCATGTTTGTATAACCCCAGACAGAATCCTTAAGGATGCCCAGACAAAAATATCACTTTATAGAGAGAGGCAGAATGACAGGGAAAACCCTTGTAGTGAACCATCTCTCTGTTTCCACCAAATATAAGATCCCTGAGGGCCAGGACTATGACTGATTCATCTGTCTCTCTTGGTACCTAGAACCTTGCTTATCACCTAGTAGGCCCTCCGAGTGGCAGAATAGTATAGTGAAGAAGAGTTTAGGCTCTCCAGTAAGACAGACAAGAGTTTAAATCCCTGCTTTGTTAACAGCTTGTTACCTGTTATTTAATCACCTTAAGCCTCAATTTCCTCATCTGTAAAATGGAGATAATTGTATTGTCTTTCATCACATGGTTGTTGTGAGGATTAAAAGATCTGATGGTAATAAAGGATTTAGAAACATCCTTGGCACATGAATTCTCAATAAAAAGGAACTATTATTATTTTTATTGTTAGTTAATAAAATGTTTCATTAAACTGGCCTCAGATAATTGCTTAAAGTATCCTCAGTGATGTTTATATCTTACTTGAATAGTTTATAAAATATAACCTCATCTGATGAGATTATGGATTGCAATGCTGCTCCTTAGCCTGTTGCCCATAGGGTAAGATGAAAGTACTGGTGTATTTTAGTCTGTGAGACATGGAAGTGTGCCAGAGGGCCTGGGATATTACCTTGTATTCACCATATATGAATAATGGCCCACACTGAAATCATTTTCATCCGCAAATGAAAGTCAGTTATAAACACAAGTCCTACCTATAGAAACATTTTCGCTGTTAATTTATGGATAATATTAAATGCTCTCTAAATTATTGAGTAGAATGCTGAACTAAAATGGGAGACACTAAATTAAAATTAACCTGATACTGTGTATTGTAAAATACTTAAGGAATGCAACAATAATTTTTTGAATTAAAATTCAAGTCAAATATTTATGTTAGCTATACATAAAGCAAAGTATTCAGTTCTATAAGGCAATAGAAGATAAGCAAGATGGAGTTCCTGGAGGTGCTCTGGTCTAAAGTAGGAAATTGGGTATCTGCATGAAATGATAAAAAACAGTAAAAAGGCTTGTTGATTAAACCAAAGCAGCTTTAGTGCCCAGCTTTTTAAAACGGGAGCAAATTATACCTCCTATAAGCCAGACAGGTTAATTTTGGCACCTTTAAAGAGTCCGTGCTTGATGAAATCATTGAACAATCAATTAGTCACCACACAGGAGAGCATGAAGCCCTGAGTAGTCATTCTCCTGGCTTTGCAAGGAGCAAATTGTACCAGATCGATTTAATTTCCTTCTTCAAAAGATTGACAGTTTATACAAACATTTAGGAAGCAGGATATGTAATTTATCTGAACTTCAGAAGGGATTTTGATTCAGTCCCACATGACATTTCAGCACTAACTCAAGGATGTGGTCCAGTCCAGAGTGTATACCTGTAGGAAGGGGTCCACTTCACTGACAAGTCACAGTTGAAAATGGTTACCAAGGGCTCAGAATCAACCACAGATCTTGTCCCAAAGAAAGCCCTGATACGAGTACTTTGGAAAGTTGTTATAGTTTAAATGAAATGATCTTAAACCGTGAAAATGAACCATTCATTATATACTCTATGCAGGGCAATAGGACCCAGTTCAAACTAGTATGCTGTAGGCATCATGAGCTGTACCAAGATAGATACAAGATAGGAGCAGCTTGGTCATAAATAACGACAAAAAAAGACTTGGGAGTCAATAGTGAAACCCAATCCATGTATGGCTGAGCAATTCTGTGTTGTTATTTATAAGCAACACAGAATTTTCGGGTGTGTAAAAAGGAATATGATTTGCAAGCATGAGGAGTCCAGAGTCATTACTCTGTAATAGTCAGTTTTAATCACAACTCTCAGACTATTCTAATTTTACACTGCAGGGAAGCTAGAGGGTCCAGAGAAAAACACTTTAAATGTGTAAGATGATAAATAGATGTTTTTTTAAAGTTCAGACTAGAGAAGAGAGACCACTCTTCAAATTGTACAGAGGTATTATTTCATTTCATAGTCATTTGTTGAGTAACAGCTGTATGTCAGATTGTCAGGATAAGTTTATGGGGCAGCTGTTTTGTTTTATTTTAATTTTCACAGGGGAGCTTGTAAAACAAATGAGCTTAAATGTAGCGAGAGTTTGGTTAGGTGAAGGAAGAATTCTTTTACTATTGAGGTCATTAAACACTGAAACATGTTATCAGAGTTTCTGAAATATTTTTTCTTGAAAGCTGTTTGAAAACAGAATAGACAGCCTTCTGCCTAAGGGTGGCATAGGTGTCCAAGGCTTTGGTTTAGTCCAGTGGTTCCAGAATCGGACAGTGTCAGGACTGCTTGGATAGAATTTTTTTTAAAAAACAGCCTTATTGAAGTATAATTGACCTACTATAAATTGCACATATTTCAATTGTATAATTTGATGTTTTGACTTATTTATATACCCATGGTACTATCACCGCACTGAAGATAATGAACATATTCATCATCGCCAAAGGTTTTTTCATGCCCCTTTGTAGTTCTTTCTCCTACCCCTCTGTAACCATTATCTGCTTTCTGTCACTAGAGATTAAGGTGCATTTTCTAGAATTTTATTTAAGTAGAATCAAATAGTTTGTACTCTTTTTCACCTGGATTCTTTCACTCAGTATATTTATTTTTGAATTTTATCCATGTTGTAACGTGTTTCAATAGGTCATTCCTTTTTTATTGCTGAGTAGTATTCCATCATATGAAGATACACACACATGCACAGTTTATTTATCCATTTATCTATTGATGGACATTTGGGTTCTTCCCAGTTTTTGGTTATTACAAGTAAAGGTGTTATGAACATTTATATATAAGCTTTTGATAAGACATATGCACTCATTTCTCTAGGATAAATACTTAGGAGTAGAATCGTTGGATCATGTGGTAGATATATATTTAACTTTGGGGAAAACTATCAAATTGTTTTCCAACATGGTGGTTCCATTTTACACTCCCAGCAGGTGTTGTGGGAGAGTTTTGCCAACAGTTGAAATGATTAGGCTCTTTGATTTTAGACATTCTAGTAGCTGTGTAGTGGTATCACGTTGTGGTTTTTATTTAAACTTCCCAAATGACCAGAGATGTTGAGCATCTTTTCATGTACTGATTTGCCATCTGTGTATCTTCTTTGGTGGTGTCTGTTCAGTTTTTTTTTTTTTCACCACTTTCTAATAGGGACATTTGTCTTCTTATTATTGAGTTTTGAGAGTTCTTTATTCTCAGTACAAGTCTTTTAGCAGATAGATGATTTGCAGATATCTTCTCCTGGTCTGTAGCTTGCCTTTTCATTCTCTTGACAGTGTCTCTCAAAGAGCAGAAGTATTTAATTTTGTTGAAGTCCAATTCATCCTTTTTTTTTTTCCCTTCCATGGATCATGCTTTTTGTTCATTTCTAGGAACTGTTTGCCTAACCCAATGTTACAAATGTTTTCTCCTGTGTTTTCTTATAAAAGTTTTAGAGTTCAAGTTTTATAGTTAGGTCTTTGATCCATTTTGAGTAATTTTTTGTATGGTGCAAGGTATGGATCAATGTTCTTATTTTACATATGGATATGTGTTGTTCCAGTATTAGTTGTTGAAAAGACGATTCTTTTTCCACTGAAATGTCATTGAACCTGTGTCAAAAATCAGTTGTTCATATATGCGTAGGTCTATTTCTGGGTTCTCTCCTGGGTTCCATTGGTATACTTGTTAAAGGGTGTTCTGAGACCTAATTTCCAGTGTGTACAGGGAGGATTTTCTCCCCACACCACCAAGAATGCTCAGGATACCAGCTGGGTATCCTACAATTCAACTCAATTCTGACCCTATATCCCCAGAGATAGCATTAGATTTCACAGGTAGAAAGTTCAGTCCTACAAAACCACCCTCCATTTCAGATGCCAAATGCAGGCCCAGGTACCTGTGCTTCTGATCAACTGGCTATAAATCAGATGTTCTCATGATCCCTTCTTTGGGTGTGTTTTATTTTTTTTAAGATTTATTTATTTACATTTATATTTTATTTTATTTTTGGCTGCATCTGGTCTTAGTTGTGGCCTGTGGGATCTTCATTGAGGCACGCGGGATCTTTTCTTGCAGTGCGCGGGCTCTTTGTTGCGGTGCATAGGCTTCTCTCTAGTTGTGACGTGTGGGTTTTCTCTTTTCCAGTTGTGGCACGCAGGCTCCAGGGCATGTGAGCTCTGTGGTTTGCAGCACACAGGCTTCTCTAGTTGAGGCGCGTGGGCTCAGTATTTGTGGCACACGGGCTTAGTTGCCCTGCGGCATGTGGGATCTTAGTTCCCTGACCAGGGATCGAACCCACGTCCCCTGCATTGTAAGGCAGATTCTTACCCACTGGACTGCCAGGGAAGTCCCCCTCCTTTGGGTTTGATTAATTTCCTAGGGTGGTTCACAGAACTCAGGAAACCCATTTACTCACTGGATTACTGGTTTATTATAAAGGATATGATAAAGGATACAGATGAACATCCAGATGGAAGAGATGCATGGGGCAAGGAATGTGGGAAGGGTGCAGAGCTTCCATGCTCTCTGAGAATGCCACTCTACCTGAATCTCCGTGAGTTCACCAATCCAGAAGTTCTTCAAACCCCATCCTTTGGGTTTTTATGGAGGCTTCATTACGTAGGCGTGGTTGATAAAGCATTGGCCCCTGGTGATTGATTTAACCTCCAGCTCCTCTCCTTCCCCAAAGGGAAACTTCCAACCCTCCAATCACATGGTTGATTCTTCTGGCAACCAGCCCCCATCCTTAGGTGACCTAGAGGCATTCCAAGAGTCACCTCATTAACATACAGAAGACACCTTTATCTCTCTCACCACTTAGGAAATTCCTCGGGTTTTTAGAACATCTAGTATAGCACCAGAAACAGGAATGAAGATCCAATATATTTTCTTGTTATAAATCACAATATTATACTCGTCAATCTTTATACTGAAACCACACTTTCTTGATTACTGTATTATTATAGTGAGTCTTAAAATCGGGCAATATCACTTTCAACCTTGATCTTCTTTCTCAAAGATGTTCTCGTTATTCTAGGTCTTTTGCATTTCCATATGAATTTTAGAATCAGCTTGTCAATTTCTATTTGACTACCAGGATTTTGATTGAGATTGCATTGAGTCAGTAGATCATTTGGGGGGAATAGACATCTCAACAATATTGTCTTCTAATTCATGGACATGGTATATCCCTCCATTAATTTAAATTTTATGTTTCTTTCAGCAATACTTTGTGATTTTCAATGTACTAGTCTTACACATCTTTTGTCAGATTTATCCCTAAGAAATTTATATTTTTCAATGCTGTTGTAAATTTTATTTTCAAATTTTAATTTCCAATAGTTTGTTGCTGGTATATAGAAAGACAGTTAACTTTGTGTATTGACCTTGCTTCCTGCAACCTTACTAAGCTTATTAGTTCTAATGGCTTTTTTTGTACAATTTTCTACATAGACAATC
Source organism: Lipotes vexillifer (assembly GCF_000442215.2). Lineage (NCBI taxonomy): Eukaryota > Metazoa > Chordata > Mammalia > Artiodactyla > Lipotidae > Lipotes > Lipotes vexillifer. Next base: position 1,009,121 of record NW_006787408.1, read on the forward strand.
ATGTTGTGTGCTACAGTGACAATTTTACTTATTCCTTTCCCATCTAGATACCTTTTCTTTTTCTTCCCATACTGTACTGGCTAGAACCTCTAGTATAGTGTTGAACAGAAGTGGTAACAGGATATCTGTGTTTGTGAGGGATATTGGTCTGTAGTTTTCTCATAATATCTTTGATTTTTGTATCAGGTAACATAAAATGAGTTAGATAATAGTCTTCCTTTTCAGTTTTCTGAAAGAATTTGAAAAGAATTGGTATTATTTTCTCCTTTAATGTTTGGTAGAATACGCCAGTGATGCCATCTGGGCCTACTCATTCTGTGGGTAAATCAGAAATCTGTTTGTAACAAGCTCCCCATCTGATTCTGTGGTATATCACATTTTGAGACCACTGGTTTGATAAAATGTGATCTCTTAAAGTCCAATCCAATCATCAAGCAGCCAGGGAAGCGGCAGTTCTCAAGAGGTAAAGGGATCATGATCAGCCAATGACTTTCTTTTTTTTTTTTTTTTGACTTCCATCTTTGAACTGTGTATGCATCATCACAGAGCTGTGTCACTGACCTGTGGAACTCTCTCCCCCAGAAAATTCCATGCAGAAAACTCTGTCAGGAGGTAATTCTGACAGAATTGTGAGAATTGAAAAAAGTCTAAAGTTTACTTAGTATTTAGAAGCATGCATATAGATTCCTTTCTATTTCATAACCAATGGAAAATTGAACATTTGCTTTAATCTGTCATGAAATCAAACTTTTTAGAGAAAATTATATTTTTATAAGGAAAATGAGTTGTCCCATGTTACTGATTAGATATTCACTTTGTTAAAGTTTGGAATGATTAAAATCCTTTTCAATAATTCTGAAATTTCCCCTGATAAAAGTCACCATAGAGGTTGTTTATTATGCAGTAGATTCAAGTTAGTCTTTTTGTCTTCTGGAGAACAGCTTTCTGTGGCAATTTCCTAAGTGCATACTAATTGACTAGTTGATCTATTTGTAACATATTTGATGAACTGTGCTGTGACTGTTTTCATAAAGGTCCAGCTTTCACACAGGCTGATTAACTATTTTTGTAACTAAATCTGATCCTAGGAAGGTGGTACTAATTTGTGAATAACAGCTTCCGTTAACTACTTACATACCTCTATTTTGGTTGACTAAGTATAGAATCATCTTTTAAAATCTGATGCCCATAATTCTTTATGGTGAATCTGTAATCAATAATGTTCACCAGCCAGTGATATCACCACCTTATATAGGAAACATGTCACTTTCTGGGCTCTTTGTTAATTCTAATTTATGTTCCAGTAGGAAATGGAAACATAATATTATGTGGTAGATGGTGTGTAAGCATATATATTATATTCCCTTTGGCTCAGAGGATTTTAACCTATTTTATGCCATGAGCCCCTTTGGTATCTGGTGATGCTTATGGATCTTTTCTCAAAATAATGTTTCAAATATATTTTAAAAATTATAGAAATACAGAAGAAACCAATTACGTTGAAATACAGCTATCAAAATATGTTTAAAACACAGTTGTGATATAGTAATATATGTGCTTCCTTATTAATACAATAAAATAATAAGATCTAGTTACAGCTTTAATAACTTGTAATTATTGTAATTTTTTATTAAGAATGAGCTACTAAATGGCATTTTGAAATAACTGCAATAACTATAATGTTACATGAAAATATCATTATTCATAGCCTACTTTGTAATCAAAGGAAATGACAAATTTTAGTTAGTTTAGTAAAAATATGGATATTTTTTCCTTCCAGGTTCATGGACCACCCCCCCTCCAGATTCTTTCCATGAATCCTAAGAACCCCTGCCTACCTTCTGTTCATTTTTAATAAAAACTTAGTTCTGAATCAAAAATCCAAGTTACACAGAAATAAATTATGAAGAAATAGGGGGAAAAAATGAAGGTCCAGTTTTCCTTGTGGAATTGGTTGAAAGGCTTTTATTCAACATTTTCATATACATTTTTTTACATTCCATTACTTCCTGCTGGAATTAGCATTGTCCTCTTCAATGAACCACTAATGAACAGCCTGACAAGTATGACTTAATCATACAGCACTTTTAATCTGTGAAACCTATTTAGAATGTTAGCACAAAATAGAAATATAATGATATAAAGGAGAAAATTATACGAAATCTCAGCTCAGAAGAACCTAATGGCAGCAAGTTTGGAATGCTTAAAATCAGAAGTCCTTTGGGTCTTGTCTCGGAAGCTTACCTATTGAAGGCCCTGGGTGGTAGGTGGTGATTAGAAGATATAAGAAAACAAAAAGAAGGAACAGATAAAGTCATGTTTTCAAAATATGAGGTTCACAAGAGTTACATCCTATCACAGGTGTTCAGTATATATGCCAAACCTCATATTTGCAAGTTGCTAACTGGCATTGCATGATTAGATTGAGTAATTGCACATGTTGATAAAAAGCCATAGTTACCTAAGAAAAATGTATGCATTTTGTGTAGGTAGGCTTCATCCATTTAGCATGTCTTTTAAATTCTGACCAACTATAAAACTGTTAGCAATGTAGAGGTAAAATCCTGTATTTTCTGTGGATCCTGACACCTGTGGGTTCTTGATCATTATTTACAAAGCAGTTAGCTTTAACATTTACGTGGAAAAACACTTAAAACTAGTGAGAATTGCCTAGCCATGAGAAGCTTCGGGACTTCCTTAGAAATTTCTGTTGTTCTCCATTTCTTAAACATTGTGACAATAACTCATAGTTTATTTACAAATGAAAGTAACACTTCATAATACTTGGCAGCTTTCCAAACTAGATATATCTGTCCTTGTGTGAAGGGCTCTAATAACCCTATTGTAAGATATTTTTTGCTGACCATCTGGCAGTTCTCAGGAACCCATCTCTTTCAACATTTTATAGCTACTGCACTAGTTACAGCTAATCCTTTCAATGAGTGAGCTGGAAAATGTAGATACATCAATATCATATTCTTTTAGAGCCCATTTAATCCGTGCCCTATTATTATTTCGTTTAATAGGGCCATTATCTTCTATGGAAATGAAAAGTAATTTGTCGGAATCATTTCTTAAAATTTAAAGATCAATCTATGGAAATTTTTTTAAAATAAAAGAAACCATAGTTTTTTAATTTTTTTTTTAAAGAATCTCAAATACACTCATTAAAAATCTCAAAAATGGGAATCTAGGGCTTAGATTCCACACACATTTTTGGTCTTTTTTCAATCTGGGTTCTCAAATGTCTAGTATAATAACCAAGCTTGGGTTGGGTTGACTGTGTTCCTGAGAAGGAGTTTATATTAATGGTGGAGTTGATACCTCATCAAGGTCAATGAAACAATTTGTATGTTTCTCTTATAGTTTGCTTTAAGAAGCTAGGAAGAGATTCATTCCAGTATGGGAATTTTATGAATTTTCCTTCAAAAGCAATTTGGTACTCTGTGGACTTTGAATAACTAATAGTTTGTAAATTCCTTTTTTGGTGATTTATGAATAAGAGTCGTGGGAAGTGTCCAATGTTCTCATTTTAACCTAGGTTTTACTTCACAAAAAACTTCTGTTAGTTGAAGAATTTTGTTAGAAAGACTGTTACTTATTTCCATATTCTGAAATTTACATTTATCATTGAATCAAAATGAAAAAGGTATTGATCCTTTTTTCAGATTCAGAGTTTAAAACTCTGTTCAAAATACCTCTGTCCCCAGCTTCTTCATACCATTACATACCACCATCGTCATGAGACCAGGTTTTTGACAGGAAACCTTCTCTCCCCCAATATTTTTCACTTTCAAGTTTAGGTACTTTAACTTGCAAGTTTTTCTCACATACACACATGCACATGTACTCATGCAAACTCTTCCTAGTTTGTAGGATGAAATTGATTATTCCCATAGTTTTTTTGTATCAAAATTCATTTTTAAAATTTCTTAGAGAGTTTTATGGTGACTTCTGGGAAATCATTTCTCTTTCTTTTCTATCAGATGGAGATTGAAACTAACCTAATGTTAAGTAGACTCAGGAAGTTATGTGAGGTTTGGCCAATGATTTAGCTGACTCTGTCGTTAACAGTCCCTCAGCCTCCTTTGTTGACACTGTCTTTTCTTCTTCTTCCATTTACCAGGTTTCTGTCATAGCCTAAATTTAAGGAGGGAATAATATCCATGTCCATAATTATAACACTGGGCTACATTTTGACACTCTTTGACTGAATATAAATATTAGCTATGCCATTACTTTTTTTTTTTTTTTAAGTCCTAAAACTGGAAGAAATCTCAAGAGGTCACTTACATAGTTTCCTTTCTTGGAGAGACTATGTTTCCAGAAAGAGGAAATCTATAGTCTTTGTTCTAACATGTTGTTACTTTTATTATCAAATACTTTCACCTACCTAAACAAACTCTTTCCTGCTATTCTCTAAACTCCATTCTCCTTATATTATTTTCTCTTGTTATTAAACATTGAACACCTTCGGGTTTTTTTGTTTGTTTGTTTGTTTTGGGTTTTTTTTGCGGTACTTGGGCCTCTCACTGTTGTGGCCTCTGCCGTTGCGGAGCACAGGCTCTGGACGCGCAGGCTCCGGACGCGCAGGCTCAGTGGCCATGGCTCACGGACCCAGCCGCTCCACAGCATGTGGGATCTTCCCGGACCGGGGCACGAACCCGTGTCCCCTGCATCAGCAGGCGGACTCTCAACCACTGCGCCACCAGGGGAGCCCTGGGTTTTGTTTTTTTTTTAAGTTCTTTTCAAAGCTAGAGCATTTAAACTCACTATTAAACATTTTCCTTATTCTCTTAATTATTTTTTTAAAAAATTTTATTGGAGTATAGTTGATTTACAGTGTTGTGTTAGTTTCAGGTGTATAGCAAAGTCAATCGGTTATACATGTACATATATCCACTTTTTTTTTTTTAGATTCTTTTCCCATATAGGCCATTACAGAGTACTGAGTAGCGTTCTCTGTGCTGTACAGCAGGTTCTTATTAGTTATCTATTTTATATATAGTAGTGTGTATATGTCAATCCCAATCTCCCAATTTACCCCTCCCCCCCATCCCCTGGTAACCATAAGTTTGTTTTCTACATCCATGACTCTACTTCTGTTTTGTAAATAAGTCCATTTATACCCTTTTTTTTAAGATTCCACATATAAGCAATATCATGATACTTGTCTTTCTGTGTCTGACTTACTTCACTCAGTATGACAATTTGTAGGTCTATCCATGTAAAGTAATTGGGACTAACTAATGTGAGTTCTGTCATTGAAAAAGTGGTTTCCTAAGGTGTTCATTGTGTTTGTTTAGGCAAAACACTAGAATTTTAAGAATCAAAAGGTCAAAACTGAAATACGCTTAGTGGTCACTTATTTTAATACCCTGAGACAACTAAGACACAGAAAGGTGAGATGAGTCATCTGAGGTCTCTTGGTCAGTGATTAAGAACTCTTGAGATGTGGGTTTTCTACTCTATGATCACACATCTTGCTTGTCCTATTGATTGACATGAGAGTGAGTTCTTGTACAGAGCAGAGTTGTTACTGAAAGTGGGGTCTGGCTGCTCACGGCTCAAAAGCCAATAAAAGAGGCAAGGTTGATGGAAAGGAAAGTTTGCTTTATTTCGGATGCTGAAAATCTGGGGGAGAGGGTGGACTCCTGTCCAAAGGCTGACACCCGCCCCCCCACTGGCAACTAGTGGGCAAGAACTTTTATAGGCAGAGGGAGGGGGCTACATGTAGAAACAGCACAATCAGCTCTGACAGTCATCTTGAAATTGGTCATGCAGTGGTCTGACCAGCGTCATCTTGATTGTTTTTAAATACAGTTAATCTTCAGTTCTAGGGTCAGTGTGTTCCCATTTTTTTGAGGCCAATTCTTGGAATTGTGGCAACTTATGTCATGGCTACTGTCTGGTCATCATGTAGTTAACTTTTTCCACTTGGTGAGGGTTTCAGTATTTACAAGACAGCACACAAGATATGGCTCAGAATATTATCGATAGCCCTTGAGAAGGAACTAAAAGTCCTTGACTTTGCTTACTGACTAAACTATTACTGTCTTGTCCTGTTTGCCTTTGCTTCTGTATTTTCTCACTTCTCTGATTAACCTTATTCCTTGGCTAAAGTTTTTCTACAGACAAAAGGCAGGCAGAGGACATGGGGGGAAAGGGACACAGGGTCCTTCTGCATTTCAGACTCTTGTATATTATTATGTCCTTAAGAAATTATGATGTCAGTTACAGAAAACAGATAATTTTAGACCAGAGGGCAGACAGCAGAAGCAAGAAGAAATACAGTTCTGCAGCCTGTGGAACAAAAACCACATTCACAGAAAGATAGACAAGATGAAAAGGCAGAGGGCTATATACCAGATGAAGGAACAAGATAAAACCCCAGAGAAACAACTAAATGAAGTGGAGATAGGCAACCTTCCAGAAAAAGAATTCAGAATAATAATAGTGAAAATGATCCAGGACCTCAGAAAAAGAATGAAGGCAAAGATGGAGAAGATGCAAGAAATCTTTAACAAAGACCTAGAAGAATTAAAGAACAAACAAACAGAGGTGAACAATACAATAACTGAAATGAAAAATACACTAGAAGGAATCAACAGCAGAATAACTGAGGCAGAAGAACAGATAAGTAGCCTGGAAGACAGAATGGTGGAATTCACTGCTGCGGAAGAGAATAAAGAAAAAAGAATGAAAAGAAATGACAGCCTAAGAGATCTCTGGGACAACATTTAATGCAACAACATTCGCATTATAGGGGTCCCAGAAGGAGAAGAGAGAGAGAAAGGACCAGAGAAAATATTTGAAGAGATTATAGTGGAAAATTCCCTAACATGGGAAAGGAAAGAGCCACCCAGGTCCAGGAAGCACAGTGAGTCCCATACAGGATAAACCCAAGGAGAAACATGCTAAGACACATAGTAATCAAATTGGCAAAAATTAAAGACAGAAAAATTATTGAAAGCCATGAGGGAAAAATGACAAATAACATACAAGGGAACTCCCATAAGGTTAACAGCTGATTTCTCAGCAGAAACTCCACAAGCCAGAAGAGAGTGGCAAGACATATATGAAGTGATGAAAGGGAAGAAGCTACAACCAAGATTACTCCACCCGGCAAGGATCTCATTCAGATTCGATGGAGAAATCAAAAGCTTTACAGACAAGCAAAAGCTGAGAGAATTCAGCACTACCAAACCAGCTCTACAACAAATGCTAAAGGAACTTCTCTAAGTGGGAAGCACAAGAAAAGAAAAGGACCTACAAAAACAAACCCAAAACAATTTAGAAAATGGTCATAGGAACATACGTATCGATAATTACCTTAAATGTGAATGGATTAAATGCTCCAGCCAAAAGACACAGGCTTGCTGAATGGATACAAAAACAAGACCCATATATATGCTGTCTACAAGAGACCCACTTCAGACCTAGGGACACATACAGACTGAAAGTGAGGGGATGGAAAAAGATATTCCATGCAAATGGAAATCAAAAGAAAGCTAGAATAGCTATACTCATATCAGATAAAATAGACTTTAAAATAATGTTACAAGAGACAAGGAAGGGCACTACATAATGATCAAGGGGTCAATCCAAGAAGAAGATATAACAATTATAAATATATATGCACCCAACATAGGAGCACCTCAATACATAAGGCAACTGCTAACAGCCATCAAAGAGGAAATCGACAATAACACAATAATACTGGGGGACTTCTAACACCTCACTTACACCAATGGACAGATCAACCAACATGAAAATAAATAAGGAAACACAAGCTTTAAATGACACAGTAGACCAGATAGATTTAATTGATATTTATAGGACATCCCATCCAAAAACAGCAGATTACACGTTCTTCTCAAGTGTGCATGGAACATTCTCCAGGATAGATCACATCCTGGGTCACAAATCAAGCCTGAGTAAATTTAAGAAAATTGAAATCAGATCAAGCATCTTTTCTGACCACAACACTATGAGATTAGAAATGAATTACAGGGCAAAAAATGTAAAAAACACAAACACAGGGAGGCTAAACAATACATTACTAAATGACCAAGAGATCACTGAAGAAATCAAAGAGGAACTCAAAAAATACCTAGAGATCAATGATAATGAAAACACGACGATCCAAAACCTGTGGGATGCAGCAAAAGCAATTCTAAGAGGGAAGTTTATAGCTATACAAGCCTACCTCAAGAAACAAGACAAATCTCAAATAAACAATCGAACCTTACACCTAAAGGAACTAGAGGAAGAAGAACAAACAAAACCCAAGTTTAGCAGAAGGAAAGAAATCATAAAGATCAGAGCAGAAATAAATGAAATAGAAACTAAGAAAACAGTAGCAAAGATCAATAAAACTAAAAGCTGGTTCTTCAAGAAGATAAACAAAATTGATAAACCATTAGCCAGACTCATCAAGAAAAAGAGGGAGAGGACTCAAATCAATAAAATTAGAAATGAAAAAGGAGAAGTTACAACAGACACCGCAGAAATACAGCACATCTTAAGAGACTACTACAAGCAACTCTATGCCAATAAAATTGACAACCTGCAAGAAGTGGACAAATTCCTAGAAAGGTATAACCTTCCAAGACTGAACCAAAAAGAAACAGAAAATATGAACAGACCAATCACAAGTAATGAAACTGAAACTGTGATTAAAAATCTTCCAACAAACACAAGTCCAGGACCAGATGGCTTCACAGGTGAATTCTATCAAATATTTTGAGAAGAGCTAACACCCATTCTTCTCAAACTCTTCCCAAAAATTGTGGAGGTAGGAACACTCCCAAACTCATTCTGTGAGGCCACCATCACCCTGATACCAAAACCTGACAAAGATGTCACAAAAAAAGGAAATAACAGACTAATATCACTGATGAATATAGATGCAAAAATCCTCAACAAAATACTAGCAAACAGAATCCAACAGCACATTAAAAGTATCATACACCACGATCAAGTGGGATTAATCCCAGGGATGCAAGGATTCTTCAGTATATGCAAATCAATCCATGTGATACACCATATTAACAAATTGAAGAATAAAAACCATATGATCGTCTCAATAGATGCACAAAAAGCTTTTGACAAAATTCAACACCCATTTATGATAAAAACTCTCCAGAAAGTGGGCATAGAGGGAACCTACCTCAACATAATAAAGGCCATGTACGACAAACCCACAGCCAACATCATTCTCAATAGTGAAAAACTGAAAACATTTCCTCTAAGATCAGGGTCGAGACAAGGATGTCCACTCTCACCACTATTATTCAACATAGTTTTGGAAGTCCTAGCGACGGCAGTCAGAGAAGAAAAAGAAATAAAAGGAATCCAAATTAGAAAAGAAGAAGTAAAACTGTCACTGTTTGCAGATGACATGATACTATACATAGAGAATCCTAAAAATGCCACCAGAAAACTACAGGAGCTAATCAATGAATTTGGTAAAGTTGCAGGATACAAAATTAATGCACAGAAATCTCTTGCATTCCTATACACTAATGATGAACAATCTGAAAGAGAAATTATGGAAACACTCCCTATTACCCTTGTAAAAAAAAGAATAAAATATCTAGGAACAAACCTACCTAGGGAGACAAAAGACCTGTATGCAGAAAACTATAAGACACTGATGAAAGAAATTAAATATGATACCAACAGATGGAGAAATATACCATGTTCTTGGATTGGAAGAATCAATATTGTGAAACTGACTATACTACCCAAAGCAGTCTACAGATTCAATACAATCCCTATCAAATTACCAATGGCATTTTTTATGGAACTAGAACAAATCATCTTAAAATTTATATGGAGACACAAAGACCCCAAACAGCCAAAGCAGTCTTGAGGGAAAAAAAAGGAGCTGGAGGAATCAGACTCCCTGACTTCAGACTATACGACAAAGCTACAGTAATCAAGACAATATGGACTGGCACAAAAACAGAAACATAGATCAATGGAACAAGATAGAAAGCCCAGAGATAAACCCACGCACCTATGGTCAACTAATCTATGAAAAGGAGGCAAAGATATACAATGGAGAAAGGGCAGTCTCTTCAATAAGTGGTGCTGGGAAAACTGGACAGCTCCATGTAAAAGAATGAAATTAGAATGCTCCCTAACACCATACACAAAAATATACTCAAAATAGATTAGAGACCTAAATGTAAGACCAGACACTATAAAACTCTTAGAGGAAAACATAGGAAGAACACTCTTTGACATAAATCACAGCAAATGGTTTTTGATCCACCTTCTAGAGTAATGGAAATAAAAACAAAAATAAACAAATGGGACCTAATGAAACTTCAAAGCTTTTGCACAGCAAAGGAAACCATAAACAAGACGAAAAGACAACCCTCAGAATGGGAGAAAATATTTGCAAATGAATCAACGGACAAAGGATTAATCTTCAAACTATATAAACAGCTCATGCAGCTCAATATTAAAGAAACAAATAACCCAATCCAAAAATGGGCAGAAGACCTAAATAGACATTTCTCCAAAGAAGACATACAGATGGCCAAGAAGCACATGAAAAGCTGCTCAACATCACTAATTATTAGAGAAATGCAAATCAAAACTACACTGAGGTATCACCTCACACCAGTTAGAATGGGCATCATCAGAAAATCTACAAACAACAAATGCTGGAGAGGGTGTGGAGAAAAGGGAAACCTCTTGCACTGTTGGTGGGAATGTAAACTGATACAGCCACTATGGAGAACAGTATGGAGGTTCCTTAAAAACCTAAAAATAGAATTACCATATGATCCAGCTATCCCACTACTGGGCATATACCCAGAGAAAACCATAATTCAAAAAGAAACATGCACCCCAATGTTCGTTGCAGCACTATTTACAATAGCCAGGTCATGGAAGCAACCTAAATGCCCATTGACAGACGAATGGATAAAGCAGATGTGGTACATATATACAATGGAATATTACTCAGCCATAAAAAGGAGCGAAATTGGGTCATTTGTTGAGACGTTGATGGACCTAGAGACTGTCCTACAGAGTGAAGTAAGTCAGAAAGAGAAAAACAAATATCGTATATTAACACATGTATGTGGAACCTAGAAAAATGGTACAGATGAACCAGTTTGCAGGGCAGAAGTTGAAACACAGATATAGAGAACAAACGTATGGACACCAAGGGGGGACAACGGCGGTGGGGTGGGGATGGTGGTGTGCTGAATTGGGCAATTGGGATTGACATGTGTACACTGATGTGTATAAAATTGATGACTAATAAGAACCTGCAGTATAAAAAAACAAACAAAAAAACAGCTAATGCTAAACTTTCTTTGTTTTTGTTTTGTTGGTTTTTTTTGTGGTACGTGGGCCTCTCACTGTTGCGGCCTCTCCCGTTGTGGAGCACAGGCTCCGGACGCGCAGGCTCAGCGGCCATGGCTCACGGGCCCAGCCGCTCCGCGGCATGTGGGATCCTCCCGGTCCGGGGCACGAACCCGTGTCCCCTGCATCGGCAGGCGGACTCTCAACCACTGTGCCACCAGGGAAGCCTCTCTTTGGTTTTTATATATACATTTTAAAGTAATAACTAGAATTATGACTTATAACATTATACCAGAACATATAAGATTTTTAGAAATTTCATGTAATGTCTGAAACATTTATATTAACAGATTTTCTTTGGTTTTTATATATGGAAATCTGTTAATATAAATGTTTCAGACATTACATGAAATTTCTAAAAATCTTATATGTTCTGGTATAATGTTATAAGTCATAATTCTAGTTATTACTTTAAAATGTATATCTCAGAAATAACTAAATTTCCTTGTCAATTGCATTATTATGAACTTTCATCAAAATCTTTAACTGTGGTCATTTTTAAGTCTTCTGTCATTTACAGACAGTTCTGGGTGTACTCTGATGCTTTTGCAAATATGTTCCTATAAAAGGGTTTCATCAAGGAATTCATGGAAAAGACTCTGACAAGTACAGGTTTCTGGTAACTGACTATATGCTGAACTGAATGAAGTGAATGAATAAGAACACTAATGGAAAACTGATGAATTCATAAAAGTGCTAACAAAAGATCAAGATGAAAAAAATATTAATTACATGGGACTGAGTGAACTGATGAGGATGATTATAATTTTTGTGACTTTCTGTTTGAATAAAAAAATCATCCCACAAGGAAAAAAAAAAGAAAGAAAACAGACACTTTTATACATTGAGCTTCTTTAAAATGTTTTTAATAGCTCCTAATTCTGTTGATAGAATTATAATAATCTATAGGCAAATTTTCCTTTTAATCAGAAATATATAAAAGGAAGTAAGATTTCTGTGTAGCTCATGATCATTTGAAGAATTTGACACTATACTAAACTAAATAGCTCAACATGAGTGTTGTTCAAGATGAACTACTCTAGAACATCAATTAAATGTTTTTGTGTTTTAGGAGTGTTTGGATCTACCTTTTAAAGTATATTATAAACTCAGCTATCTACTGCTTTCCAAAATCTAGACTTTTAAACGAGCCCCTAGAGTATTAGCCAAAAGTAATCCCCAATGCTGTAATAAACTATGTGTCTAAAATACCTATTTTGTCAAGTGATTTGAAAGCAAAACAGATGGTCAGGAAATTAAATGATAATATGTGATCGTTCAGAGAAACAGATTGGCTGAAAAAATTGCCTCTCGAAATGACCAATATCCTTTTCCATTTAAGTAACCCAGAAGATCAGCTTCTCTAACACTTGAGGCTTAAAAGATCTTAGGTTCTATGATTCTCACTCAGTGCTGGAAGAGACTATAGAGTGATGGTATCGAAAGCCAGTCCACAGACTAGTACTAGCCTATGACAAGCATTCTGTGTGAGCACTTTAGCCTGTCAGTAGTGAAAGGAAAAAGAGGAAGATGATGTGGTAAGTTTGTCATAAAGCTAAAATACATCCAGCTTTTTATAATTGAAATGTCATTTTTGAAATGATAGTGGTAATAGATCTTTGTTGTTATTGTTTGTTTTTATAATGTTCTTAGCAAAGTTGGGGTCTTCAGACTTAAAAAAAATTAAACCATTTAGGAAATTATAAAAATCTGGGCACCATTGCCTTAGATGCCAGTTCAATTGTCTACTCTTTAGAATATAAAGTACCTACAATAGAATTTCAATTATTTAATAAAAGTGGAATAAATTACTTAGAAGGTTCTTAGTATGACCCCACTCATCACCCCCAAGATTACTCTGAAAGTCTGGTCTTCAACTGTTTTCAATAGATTATTGCAGCTGTTTCTAGGCAGTGATTTTTTTTTTCCCCCTTCCATTTTCATGACCATGCTGAAGCTTTCATTGAAGCTCAGGCTGCATCTATAGATTCTGAACTGTTTGTCAGTATTAGTAGCTCATAATTGTGATTTGTCATGCAGCACCTCTTACTGTTCTTATAACAGTTCTGTGGTTTTAAAAAGTTATTTTGGTAGCAGTTCCTTTATCATCAGAGGGAACATTTTGCCTCAATAGGAAATTCATTCTGTGCAGACAGGCTGCAAATTCCCATGACATGGCAGGCTCATCTGTCAAAGAATATTTTTTATTCCCATTACCTCTTTGATTACATTCAGAATGCCCCAGTAATGCTGATGAGATCATTCTAACTCTTAAGACCATTTTCCTCATGTTTTTCATTATCTCCATATAACATAAAAAAGGTTTAACTCACAGTGAAATGATAGAGCAATCTCTGTTTTTCTCTTTGAGAAGTTGTTTTGGGAAGGAAGGTTCATATATGAATCTTTTAAAATATTTTTAAAACTAGCAGTACCTGTATTTATTTCTCAACTGAATGCTAATTTGCATGTATGACATTTACATATACTATGGGTTCTATTAGTGAATGATTTATACACACACAAAATTTTCTGTTTATTGTCAAGTCTACCTATAATGTACTGAAAGAACAGGAAATACTATGAATTATTGGTACATTTTTTAGTGAAATATGGTGTTTTATGTGCCATAATGAGAACCAAAATAGGTAAACACTCGGCTATGTGATTTAAGAGCAGAAATATATAATTGATGCAATTAGATGCCTAATTGGCATTTTAAATGAAGTCTGTATTTGTGCATATGTAATTATAATTTGAAAATATTCTGAATATTTATCCTCTATTTTTCTCTGAATTACAGCACTATATATATATGCTCAGGATTTTATTTTTTATTTTTAAAAAACTTTTTATTATGAAAAATTTTAAACATTCACAAAAGTAAAGACAATAATATAATGAGCCCAATATACCCTTACCCACTTTAATAATCAAAGCATGCCGATCTTGTTTCATTTATGTCTCCATTCACCATTCTCTCCCCACTAGATTATATCAAATCAAATATCATCCTTTTATCCTTAATATAAATCATTTCATCTTTAGTTTCATCCATAAATTGTATACCAATAGTACACCTAAAATATTTTTTCTTGATGCTATCAAATATACAAAGAGTTCAAGTTTCCCTCCCTCTTGAGTATCTCAGTGTGTGTGTGTGTGTGTGTGTGTGTGTGTGTGTGTGTGTGTGTGTCTGTACATTTTGTTTGACTCTGGATCAAATTAAAATCCACACATTGTAATTGTATTTGGCTACTGTTTTTCCTGAACCTCTTAAACATAGTTTTCCTTCTCCTTCCTTTTTTATTTTCTTGCCAATCATTTACAAAAGAAAGTGGGTCATTTGTCCTGTAGTGTTTTCTATATTGTGGATTATTCTGATTGTACCCCCTTGGGGGTGCCCCTCAATCGTTAGTTTTGGTATTTTAAGATTATCTTCCATCTTTAAATGTAAAGCTCAAATGTCTTCATTTCTCTGCTTCATTTGAGTAAAGTATTTCATTTCCTTCATTCAAGGAAAGTCCAATTCCCAATCTAACTTTTTTTTTTTTCATACCTATCAATCCATTTTAGGTATTTTAGGAGAAAATTACATATAAGAAGAGTGCTTTCCCACTTGTTCCCAACCTCGAACAGAGAGATAAATCAACTAAAAAATTTAGCTTATTCTTACTTGTGGGTGGCATAGAGTTTCACTGAGGTGTACAAAGGCCATTTTAAGCATTTCGGTTCTTTGCAAGTGAGTCCTAATACGGTCAAAATTCTTAATTACTAAGTGCTTCTTGACCATTGTATTTTTGTGGAATTCAGTTTCTGAAATTACAAAATGTGTTCTGATAAACCAATTCACTTGTCTTCCTAACTGTTCTAATTGAGTGTTTCTCTGCTTGCTGGGGAGGAATAGGGGAGAAAGGACTCACTTCCAGAAGGATGTATCGGGATTACCAATAAGACTTTTAATGCCCTCTACTCTTCTCCAGCCGCCCCTGCTGAATTGAGGGATACGATTGCAGTGGAGGCCACTGATGGAATCATCAAACATCCATCAGTTGTGTTGGGATGGAAAATAGGTTGGAAACCACTGTCAGCAGTGGTTGTAAGGCCACTTAAGAAAGGCCCTCGTGAGAAAGTTGCTGTATAAAGTTGCAGTGCGCCTCATTAACTTACAAAGACATCTTAGCCCAAGATGTTGACTATCAAGAAGTCAAAAAGGTAAGAGCAAATAATGGCCTCTCTTTCCCCACTAAGGAAGGCTTGATTCACATACATAGAATAGATTAGGGGTGAGGATACATTTCTGACTAGAGAAATGAGTTTATTCTTTTAGTGGAGATTTTTTGAGCATCTACTTGGTGTTGCAGTGTGCACATCTCTGAGGGAGAAAAGAAATAACAATTCAAAGTGTCTCTTTCCCCTGAGAGCTTATAGTTTAGTTGAAGAGAAAAGGCACATTCACACAAAAGACTTAAATAAAAATGAAAGATAATATTTGATTAAGCATTAGGATTGGGGATGAAAAAGTTTAGGAAGCAGAATGAAGCCGAGAACAAGGGCCAAAGGATTTCTGAGGAAATTCGGGGCTTCTCCTATTTGGGAATGATTTTATCATGTGAAGTCAATGACTCTCTCCAGAATCTCTTAAGCTCCCTCCATATTTGTGATTCACACAAGAAAATTACCCAAATTACCAAAATCTACAGTTCCAGTGAACAAAAACTGTCAGTACAACCAAAATAATGTACCCTTTCAATTAAACTGACAAGCTACACTTGCAACGTATTTGCTAAAAATAAATGAAACATCTCAAAGTAAAAATAAGGTATGAGTAGTAAGCCACAATTGCATTATTATTTAAGTGAGGGTGGCAAAAAACAGAGGTATTAACCTTTCTGTGTTGGAGATCCTATGGAGAATTGATGCAAGCTATGGAGCTTTTTCCCCTGAAAGATAATTGTATTTATATACAGAATTTTGCACATATTTCAGGATTCATGGATCCCTGGAAGCTGACCCATCAACTCCAATTTTTAAGAATCCTGACATGTAAGAATAAAACAGAACTAAACTTTCTACTCCCCCTTAAGTGATGAGAAGGTTAGTAGGCTTAAAGCTACAAACATTTAACAAATTGGGTCCAAGAACAATGCTAGGTCCAGAAGGGTAATTAGAGCAAAAGGCAGATGGGCTTAGAGAGGGTGGTGGTCCTAGGATATTATCTGAAGCTGGGTTTTCATATGTACCTGAAAGCATATTCCATGGTTCAGTTGAATCCATTTAAAGAGTGTATACTTAGATCCTTTAAGGAGAATACAGACGAATTTTGGCTAAAATTAGTAGTAAAAAAATGAAGAAATTGCAAAGTAAGTTACACTATCCCTAACATACTTAATTTAAAAACTTGGGCTCTGAAGGACCCACAAAAGGAGTTTAAATTATTCTCTTTAGCCCATTAAGCCTGGGTAACTTTCAAATAAACTGTACATGATGCCTCAATAGTACCATATGTAACTTTAAAAGCCCTTTATTTAACTTTTACATATGCAAATTGTGTTGAAAACTAACAGGAAGCTGTTGTCATTAAAATTATCAAAACTTGATAATATCACACAAAAACGAAAGTTAATTCATAGGAATGATGATTCAGGAAATAGAATAACCAGTATATATTGTCGCTTTAAAGAGGAATAGCTGGCAACATATGCTATCAATAGTTAAAATCTTCTAGAAAATTTCGAATAGCTCTCTGCCAATCAGTAAAGATAGCATCACATTCATCACCATAGCTTTAGTTGTCAGGAATGATGTTTTGTTTGTTTGTTTGTTTGTTTTTTTAATTTTGGCTGTGTTGGGTCTTCGTTTCTCTGCGAGGGTTTTCTCCAGTTGCGGCAAGCGGGGGTCACTCTTCATCGCGGTGCGCGGGCCTCTCACTATCGCGGCCTCTCTTGTTGCGGAGCACAAGCTCCAGACGCGCAGGCTCAGTAGTTGTGGCTCACGGGCCTAGTTGCTCCGCGGCATGTGGGATCCTCCCAGACCAGGGCTCGAACCCGTGTCCCCTGCATTAGCAGGCAGATTCTCAACCACTGCGCCACCAGGGAAGCCCAGGAATTATGTTTTTATTGGCTAAAGGCAGTACTTTAAAAAAGCAGAGAAGAGAGTTAACTTTGAGGAAACACCGATTGTGGAATTTTATTAGTAGTAGTTTCTCTTACTCTGACTAGTAGGACAATTATAAATATAGCCTTATTCTTAAGACGAAATACTTATTTATTAGTTACACAGCTGTGGAAGTATAGCACGGTACTTCACTAGTTCCTATTCTGTTAAAGGTCCATGAATAGAAAAAGGCTTACTTGCAGCTGGACCAGTCCACCAAAAAAATTATTGAGATCATTGACCAGGTGCAGATGAAAGGTTGACTGAGGAGTTAGGTTCAAAGTTAATTGAGAAACATGTTTATTGCAGTCATGACAGGGCCTCAAAAGTAATTTTAAAACTCATTGAATTGATAACTAATAAGACTATTTTCATTATTGTTGAGCTTACTTTTCAATCTCTTCCTCTCTTTTTTCTCTCTCTCCTCCTTCCCTCCCCCCACCCTCTCTCTCTCTCTCACCTATTAACATTATTGGCTTTTAAAACCTAAATCAGGATTTCTTTAAATATGAATAGGTCTTTGTCAATCTATTATCTCTTCTGCCTGCATATAAATTTCTTCCATACGCGTTATGTGGCAATAGGGGTAATGGTGGGAATGGGTATAAGGATATTAAGAATCCGTGGTTCTTTTACATTTACATAAGATTTCAGTGAGCCTATTTGGGAGCAATATAAGATTCTGGTATTTGCTATTATTTTAGTAACATAGCAGTGTCACTGATGTGAAATTGAACTCGTATTTATTTTTATTTGTATAATTAGTATTTGCGTGTCTGTAGTATGCAGTGTACACAGCAGAACAAGCATGCCAGTTATTAAAAGATTGAGCTATTTTTACAATAGTCGGGAGATAGCACTGCCGTGGCTGCCATATCCCACCTTCCATGCTCTGAAAGTCCCAGACTCTCTTCCAAAAACCTCTAGATCTCCTTATGATCCAGTAAATAAAAGAACCATAAAAGACACAGTAGAGGGTCTTCAAGACTTTAGTGTGAAGGCCAGCATCGTTCTGACTGGGCAGGACCCCATGCCGTACCAGTTGTTAAAAGTAATATTTAAATCACCTGGGCTATATGCAAAACATTGTGTTTAACTCACCAGGGAATAAAAAGGTGAATAAAGTCACATCCACTGTTCCCAAGGAGCTCACAGATGAATCAGTAGTAGCGGTTATAAAACGGCTGACATTTACTGAGCACTTACTAGAAGCCTGAGCACTGTTCTAAGCATGTTTCATATATTATCTCATTAACCCTCACAATATCCTTAGGAATTTGTTTTCTCTCTTTTACAGATGAGAAAACTGAGGCATAGAAGGATTAAATAATTTTTCCAAAGTCATACAAACAGTAAGAGGTGAAGCCATAGTACATATCAGGCAGTCTGACTCCTGAAAGGGCATGGGAGGATGTGTGTAGAGTTCTAATTTGCGCCTGCACTCCAGGTACGTTCAAGACGCTGCAGATACACCAGAGAATAAAACAGACCAAACTTTCTGCCTTCATGCAGCCTGTATTCTTATGAGCAAGATAAACAGAAAATAAGTAAATGAATAAACTATAGAGTATAACAGATGGTGAAAAGTGCAGGGGGGAAAAACAAGGCAGGGGAGGGGTGGGGTGTGCTGGGGAGGCATAGCTTGCAATTTTAAATAGGGAAGTCAAGAAAAGCTTCAGTGAGGAGACATTTGAATAAAATGCTGAAAAGCCATGAAGGGAACAAGCCCTTTGACTCTCCAGAAAGAAAAAATACTCCAGGCAGAAGGAATACGAAATGAAAACTCAAAGCCACTGGCATGTTCATAGAACAGCAAGGAGACCACATGGTTGGTTGGAGTGAGCAAGGGGACAGTAGTAGCAGACTGGGTGGGATAGGAGACAGTAGTGGCAGATGGATCATGTAAAAGAAAGGGGCAAATTATTGGTATATGTTTATCCACGTTGAAACGTGATTCTGGGGAAGATGCAGAGACCAGATTAAAAAGGGTCTTGCAAACCATTTTAAGGAGCTTGACTTTATCTTGATGGCAGTGGGGAGCCATTGAAGAACTTTAAGCATGGCAGTGACAGATCTGGCTGCCATATAGAGAATGAATTAGATGTAAGCGCAGACCCTTCAGGGTCAGGGAGGAGCAGTAATCAAGGTAAGATAATGATTTAGCCCCTGATCTATGACTGCAGCCAGCCAAGGGAATAGAGAAAAGTATACAGACGGAGAGAGATTTAGGAGAGACTCACTAGAACTTGGTGATTGCTTAGACGTGGTAACCAAAGGCAAGTGAAGACTCCGGGTACTTCCCAGGTTTCTGCCTTGGGTAGCTGAATGGATGATGATGCCATTCACTGAGAAAAATTAAGTTTTTTTGGTATTTAGATGAGATGACAAAAATGGTTTGGGCATATTGCATTTGAGAGGTAATAGACATGGTCTGGGCAGGGTTTAGCATATAGATTAAAGACAATAATCTTGTCCACTTCAATTCTTGTTGGTATTTTAAAGTGTTGTAATGTATTTTTACAAACATACCCTAAGGTACCTGTTTACATACCAACTTATTTTAGACCTATAAAAAATTTTCCATTTATCTGCCAAGCAATTGCTGTCCCATGGAAGGAGAGCTCTGGTGAGTACCTGTCCCTTTGTTGTCTCTATTTCTAATATTCTATAACCCACTTTATTTTGTCATTTGATTTAGATGACTTAAAGGCTTTTCAATCACAAGCCACGTGTACACTAATAGAAGAACCTTCAACAATATATATTTTTTTGATTCACCAAAAAAGATGATCATTTCTTGATCACAAGCAGTAATATTTCTTGTCCTCAGCTCAACCTCATTATAACTATACATTTAAGTAAACTAAGATATCCTCTGAAATGAGTCCCCTCATCCCAGGGTTCAACTGACATGAAGAATTACCTTATTTTAGTCAGAAAACCTTAATTAGATTAGGTTGGCCTTTCTGGACTTTATGTGTTGCTACATACAGGAGTAGCAACCTGTATGTAGCAGGTTGATCCTTGATCTATGTATATCACACAGATCAGGAGAAGACCAATGAAAGCAGAAATGAACTCATGTTTCTGTATGCAGCTGCTTTGATAAAGACATTTCATATAGAAACTGGAAAACCAGAAGCACAAAACTAAGGCGATAATAGCCAGTGAAGGGGAGAAGTGATTAATTCAGATCAGGAAAAAGCTGCAGAGCTCAAAGAGACTATGATGAAATTATTAGGGGCTGTTGGAGTTGTAATCCATATCTCCCTGTCACATATGTTCTATGTGATAGTACCGTGAATGTCATGGGAGAAAATTAATGCCTTACAATATAAACATGTTTAAACTTTATGAAAAATACCCACACAGGAGACTGATTTGATATATATACGTTCAGAGATGGACAGGGAAATTCATCTGCTACATGGTGAGAGCAGCTGACAATCAGGAAACTCAAAGTTACATTCTAGCAGAATCTTTTATTAATATTGACCCATAATTGTGGCTCTGTAAAAGTTTTCATCTTATTCTATTTATATAGTGTCCTTTGTAATATGATAATGCATTTCAATTATTATTGTTGGATTGCAAACAAAATGCATCCTAGACATACATTCCTTAGATAAGGGAAAAGGCCCAAGCTCTGCTGCTCTCTGCTCTTGGGTAAAAAAATTTAAAAGAGTTCTACAATTTTGTTTCTTAAAAAAGAACAAATCTTGATTAAATTTTAAGTTCTATTGGAATGTTTTATAAAATTATATTATTAAAATTCTAAAAGAGTTTTAATCATAAAGATGGGAGGCTTGAGTGTGAGATATAAATATTAACATTTCTTTACTTTTCTCCAATAATTTATATTGCTCCCTGGGCTCACTGAGCTGTATCTTAATTTTGAAGTTACCTGGAGTTCTACCTTGTCACAGCCTGACCTAATGTGTGTGGGTGAGTGAGGAAAACCACTTAAATAAAAAGAGTGTTGTGACTTTAAAGAATACAATGCATTTTCCCAGCATGAGCATTCATGATGTTTCTGCAGAAAGGGAGATGACATAGGACAAGGGATTACTTTGTTTTGATTAAGGATTGAATAAATGTTACAGTACCAGTGCTTTGTCTGTACATAGGCAACAAGTAAGTAAGTATGTGATTCTGAATTGCAAAAATGGGATAAAGGTGGCTTATATAAGAAGCAAATATAGCAGAAGCATACAAATATCAAACTTTCCTTTATTCAGACATCAAGAAATTATATCTGAGCTGTTCTTTTTATCTCATTCCTATTTCTCCCATGCAATGCTTTATATACACTTTTAATAGTTAAACTGCTTTTAATGGGTGAATTTTCATTTAAAAGTAAAAAAAGATGTTCTTGCTTCAAGCACCAGGTGTGTTTTTAATCTTTAATAGGTCACCTTCCCAAGTGCAAGCAGGCAAGCTGTTATTGATCAAAGAGGTTTTGTTGGGTAGCTCTCAGATTATTGAGTGACAAACTTTATTGAATTTGACTTAACAGAAGTCAGAAGACAGCTGAAGCATAAGAGCTTGCACTGCCATCAGAGTCATTTTACGACAGCCAGGGAGCAAAGCTCAGAGATGGATACTGAGCTCTTTGCTGGCCCTTGGAGATTAACTGAACAGCCTTCCTACCAATTCCCAAGCCTGTCAGCAGAACCAATTAGATTTTCAACCAGTAGACAAGAAGGGTGGCACTTGGGGACCTTTTTGCTTTAGGTCGAAGGCTTTTCAGACTGCGATGAGATGACATTGATGATGACACGTTGAGCATTGGTTGGTTTTAAGACAAGTTAAATTAGCAGTCTTGAAATGATTCCAACTGTCTCCTGACTTCTCACTGTTGCCATATTCAGTGGATCCTGTCAGGAGCAAGTTGATGACTTAATAGTCTTTCTTGAGTGGATTTGAGCACTTTGGCTGTGTGTTTATGTGTAGTTGTCATGCTTAAAATATTCATATGAAGGTTTGAAATATTTATTTGAAGGCGCCTTCTGCAGAGTTCAGCAGTAAGGCTCTCAGTGCTTCTACCTACTTTTTATTTTATTTTATTTTTTGCTTCTCTAAGCAGTTATTTTGTACAACTACCTTTTATTCTATTTCATATATAATTGATGACAGTGTTTCATGTAGTTATTGATTACTTCATTTATGATAAAGTTAAAGAGCCTTTCTGACATCCTGCTTCTCTTCCAGACTACTGTATATTCAGATCTGCTTACTTCTCATAAAAGTTTGGGAACCGTGGGGATTAGGGAAGCCACCGTTGTTTTTACTCCATGACCTTTTATCCAAGAAACTGAGGCAGCTTTTAATGGAAGGGATATAAACACAAGAATGAAAACATGTATGTATTAACAATGCAGTTAATCTTGTCTTAAATGATATAGACAGGGTATCTTTGAGAAGCTTCATTTTTGACCTTGGAAAAGTTTTTCAGGATACTTGTTTGAGGTATTGAAAATATCATTACTCAAGTCTGCATTTGCACTTAAAGATTACTGAATAGTCTTAACCTCTACTAACCTTAGAAAACTATCATGGGTGTACTTTTACATTATATAGATAATTGAGATTTCTGATGTAAAGTTTTTGATATTCAGCAGGGTTACGTGGCATATAACTCATTTACAATAATTTGCCATTTGTTGTACCTCTTCATTTTTATAAAGGAGAATGATTTTAGCTGATTATATTTGTGTAGGTACGCACATATGCATCTGCAAACGTGTGCATGTTTATAATTCATATTTTGTAACAAAGTTATATAATTTCTACAGCTACATTCTGGTGTTATTAGTTGGTAATTGCTGACCCCTCTAAAGGGATGAAAATGACAATATTTTACATGTATAAATGATTTCAGGCTACTAGAGAGAACTCCTTTGCTGAATGAGACAAGGGCTAGCACCCTGGAGACCTCAGTAGTTAAATCCTTTCTGTAGACCTTGATTTACAAACAGAGCATCTTTGGTGTATGTACTTAACACTGGATTTGGAACTCTGACCCTATGGTTTCATAGGTATACATTGCTTGGGATACCAATTATAATGTGTGGGAGATAAATCTTTCAACATCAGATCATATTTTCAAATGGATTCTCCTTGCTGCTTTTTAAGATAGCCATATTTGGTCAGAACCCCATGTAATCATCACCCAGTCCCAACAAGCAATAATCCATGGCCAATCTTGCCCGTCAAAATCCCCATTCATTAAAAAAAAACAAAACAACAACAACGTGAGCCATGGCCGCTGAGCCTGCGCGTCCGGAGCCTGTGCTCTGCAGCGGGAGAGGCCACAGCAGTGAGAGGCCCGCGTACCGCAAAAAAAATGTTGATACGTTTCTTTCCTTTTTTCTAAACACACACATTTCCCTCCTCAAAGCTGCTTTTATATTGTTCTTTGATGCTTATTTTTGACTCCTCCTCCTCCTGCCCAGCCAAGCTGAGCATTTCAATAGCACTCTCATCAGCACCTTTAAAACTCTCATCCCCTGACCCTCTCTTATGCTTACTCATCCAATCACCAACCACATAATAAAGCTAACAATTGGTTTTCTCTGCTCCTGGACTGCTAAATGCTGCTGAAAGAAAATGCATAAATGTTGATTGCACCATTACATTTATGATTTTCAGCCTCAAGTGACCCCTTGGTACCACCTGGTGATCAGTTTACCGATTCCCCACAGGAGCTATTTCAAATGTGTACTTCTTTCCTCAATTCCCCAACCTTGCCTCTAGCCAATATCATTAGGCATAATAGATGACTTGGACTTCTGGTTCTCTGTGAAAGAGAGAGTCATGAGTTATATCAAATTTCCTTTCTTCCTCCTAATTTAAATATATCTTCATTAATCTTTAATTCCTAACCTCTGTCTCAAAATAAAAAGGTTCCTTCTTCCAACAAGGTTAATATTTAAGACCATGGACTCTGAAGCCAGATTGCCTAGTGTAGAATTCAGGTTCCACCTTTTCTTGACTGTATGTCCGTGGGCAAGTTTTTCAACTCCTCTGTGCTTCAGTTTTCTCATCTGTTAAATGAGAATTCTAGTAGTTCTTGCCTCTAGGGTTGCATACAGAATTAAGTGACTTAATATATGTAAAGTTCAACAAACAGAGGCTGGCGTCTGGCGCAGAGGATATCACAATATATGTAGTAGTAGTTTTTTTTTTTTTCTTTAATTGGGGTATAGTTGTTTTACAATGTTGTGTTAATTTCTACTGTACAGTGAAGCAAAGTAGAGTTCCGTGTGCTATACAGCAGGTTCTCATTAGCTGTCTATTTTATACCTATTAGTGTATATATGTCAATCCCAATCTCCCAATTCATCCCCCCCCTTTCTCCCCCTGGTGTCCATGCTTTTGTTCTCTACATCTGTGTCTCTATTTCTGCCTTGCAAACCGGTTCATCTGTACCATTTTTCTAGATTCCACATCTAGGCGTTAATACATGATATTTGTTTTTCTCTTTCTGACTTACTTCACTCTGTATGACAGTCTTTAGGACCTAGAGGCTGTAGTAGTAATTGTTATTGTTATCTTTCCAAGACTCTACCTGTGTTCCTGATTGTGATAAGTAGCATAAAGAACAGGAAGGAAGCTTCTTACATAGGTTGGTCTGGGGAGGCCTCTCTGAGGAAGTGACATTTGACCGGATATCTAACGGGTGAGAAAAGTCTAGTCAAGTGAAAGACTTAGAGAACACATCCTAGGCAAAGAAAACCAGTGCAAAGGCCCTAAAAGACGGAAATTGTTTGGTTTTTTGAGGGATGAAAGGAAACTAGTTAAAGCTGAAGTGTAGCAAGAAGGGAAAGAATGCCTCAAATAAACTTGGGGAGATGCCTGAGG
This sequence comes from Lipotes vexillifer, assembly GCF_000442215.2. Classification (NCBI taxonomy): domain Eukaryota; kingdom Metazoa; phylum Chordata; class Mammalia; order Artiodactyla; family Lipotidae; genus Lipotes; species Lipotes vexillifer. Next base: position 1,034,528 of record NW_006787408.1, read on the forward strand.
CCAGCCAGCATCATATAGGAACCTAGCAGGCCACCATAAAGTGTATACATTTTATTCTAAGTACAATGGGAGGCCATTGAAGCGTTTTAACCAGAGGAACAGCATGATCTAATTTGTATTTTTAAAGATTACTCTTTTTGTTTAGATTGATTAGATTTAGACTAGATTGATTAGATTGATTGATTAGATTTAGATAGAGAATAGATTGTTTGAAGGGCAAGAATGGAATAGGGAAAGGTTGATAAAAGATTATTGCATTATTCTAATTGAGAGATGGTAGTGATTTGGATTGTGGTGGCAGCAATAGTAATGGCATGAAATAGATGAATTCTAGATATAATTTGGGAATTCAAATGGGGACACGGTGATGGATTGGTTGTGTGAGGGGGATGGTGAAGGAAAGGTAAGAATCAAGTATGACTTTTAAGTCATTGGCTTAAACAATATGATAGATGGTGGGGTTATTTATAAAAATCATTCTCTAGCAAAGTCCACAATCTCCAGGCAGGCAAAGGTAAAGATAAAGTATAATCCAAGATAAACTACAAAGTGACTCATTTTGGTTTCTCATTCCTCTTAGTATGGTAGATGGCAAGGAAGACTTCCACTTATTTATATCTAATGCTTTTTTTTAATTTTTAAAAGTCAACTTTATAAAAGTACAATTTACATACAATGAACGTACCCATTTTAAATTAAACTTAAAAAACTTAATTAAAATTAAAAAAAACATTTCAATGAGTTTTAACAAATGTATAGATCTATGTAATCACTGCTCCAGTCAAGTTATAAAAAGTTTCCATTACTCTGAAAAGTTTGCTCATGTCCCTTTGTTGTCATATCCAAGACCCGGCCCCAGTCCTAGCCCTAGGAAACTACAGATCTCTGTAATTATCACTATAAGATTAGTTTAACCTGTTCTAGATTTCTATATAAATGGAATTATATAGAATGTATTCTTTTGTAGGTACCTTTTTGCCCTCAAATCATTGTTTTTTGAGATTTATCCATATTGTTGTGTATCAATAATTCATCCTTTTAAAATTTTGGAGTAGTATCCCATTGTATGAGTATATACCACAATTTGTTCATTCATCCACCTGTTGATCAACAGTTGGATTGTTCCCATTTTGAGGCTATTGTGAATCAAGCTGTTAGGAACATTTACGAACATTTATGTACAGGATCTTTTATGGACATAAGTTTTCATTATTCTTGGATAATACCTGGGAGTGGAATGGCTGGGTCAATATGATATGTATGCTATATGTTTAACCCTTTAAGAAATTGCCAAACTGTTTTTCAGAGTGGTTGTATCATTTTACATTCCCACTGGAAATGTATGAGTTTCAGTTGCTTCACATTCTCACCAATACTTAGTAAGATCACTCTTTTTAATTTTGGCCATTATAGTGGCTTTGTAATGTGATCTCATTATGTTTTAAATTTTCATTTCCCTGATGATTACTGATGTTGATATCTTTTATGTGTTTGTATATCTTCTTTTGTGAAGTGTAAAGATTCTGTTTAAATTTTTTGTGTAGTTTCTAGTTGAATTGTATGCCTTCTTTTCATCAAATTGTAAGAGTTCTTTATATAACCTGGAAACAAGTTATTTGTTTGATATGTGAGTTGCAAATATGTCCCAGTCTGGGACTTGCCTTTTCGTTTTCTTTATAGTGTTGTTGGAAGAGCAAAAGTTTTAAATTTTGATGAAGGGTAAGTTGTCTTTTTTATTTCCTTTTTCTTTTTTGGCTAGTGCCTTTTGTGTCCTGACAAATCTCTGCTCACACTACCATCATGAATCTTATTCTCCTGTGTTTTCATCTACAAGTATGAATTGTTGTCTTTTCAGTTTAGGAATGGTATACATTTGGATTTTATTATTAATATGGTGTGATATAAGGGTCAGAGTTCATTTTTTTTCATACTGATATACAGTTGTTATGGCATTATTTGTTGAAAGGACTATCCTTCCCCCCGCCCCCGAATTACCTTTGCATCTTTGTTGGAAATCAATTGACCATAAGTGTTCAGATCTCTTCCTAGATTCTCTTTTGCTCCATTGACCTATATGTCTATCCTTATGCCAGTACCACACTGTCTTAGTTATTATAGATTTATAAGTTTTGGAATCAGATTGTGTAAGTCATCTAATTTTGTTCTCTTTTTTCAAAAGTTGTTTTGGATATCCTAGGTTCTTTGAATTTCATATAAATATTACAATCAGCTTGGCAATCTCTATTCCCACAAAAGCCTGTTGCTATTTTAATTGGAATTGCATTGAATCCATAGATAAATTTGGAGAGAATTGACATATTAAAAGTCTTTCCATCCATAATCATAATATATCACTCCATTTATTTAATTCCTCTTTGATTTCAATCAGTAATGTTTTATAGTTTTCAGTAAACAGGTCTTGATAGTTTTTAGTAAACGCATCTTGTTCATCCACGATAGTGTGCATACTTATTCCCATTATTTATGTTTTTTTAAAAATTGCTTTTGTTAGTGGTATTGTAGTTTTATTTCATTTTCCAATTGTTTATTGCTAGCTTACAGAAATACAATTGATTTTGTGTATATTGACCTTGAATGCTGGTACATTGCTATATTCACTTACTAATTCTAATAGCTTCTTTGAAGATTTCATAGGATTTTTTTTTACCATATCAATAATTACTTTCTTTTTTAATTTTTTATAATTTTTGAATTTTATTTTATTTGTTTTTTTATACAGCAAGTTCTTATTAGTTATCCATTTTATATGTATTACTGTATACATGTCAATCCCAATCTCCCAATTCATCACACCACCACACCTGACGCTTTCCCCCCTTGGTGTCCATACGTTTTTTCTGTACAACTCTGACTCAATTTCTGCCCTGCAAACCAGTTCATCTGTACCATTTTTCTAGGTTCCACATATATACGTTAATATACAATATTTGCTTGTCTCTTTCTGACTTACTTCACTCTGTATGACCGTCTCTAGGTCCATCAACATCTCAACAAATGACCCAATTTCGTTCCTTTTTATGGCTGAGTAATATTCCATTGTATATATGTACCACATCTGCTTTATCCATTCGTCTGTCGATGGGCATTTAGGTTGCTTCTGTGACCTGCCTGTTATAAACAGTGCTGCAATGAACATTGGGGTGCATGTGTCTTTTTGAATTATGGTTTTCTCTGGGTATATGCCCAGTAGTGGGATTGCTGGGTCATATGGTAATTCTACTTTTAGTTTTTTAAGGAACCTCCATAGTGGCTATATCAATTTACATTCCCACCAACAGTGCAAGAGGGTTCCCTTTTCTCCACACTCTCTCCAGCATTTGTTGTTTGTAGATTTTCTGATGATGCCCATTCTAACTGGTGTGAGGTGATACCTCATTGTAGTTTTGACTTGCATTTCTCTAGTAATTAGTGACATTGAGCAGCTTTTCATGTGCTTCCTGGCCATCTGTATGCCTTCTTTGGAGAAATGTCTATTTAGGTCTTCTGCCCATTTTTGGATGGGGTTGTTTGTTTTTTTAATATTGAGCTGCCTGAGCTGTTTATATATTTTGGAGATTAATCCTTTGTCCATTGATTCGTTTGCAAATACTTTCTCCCATTCTGAGGGTTGTCTTTTCGTCTTGTTTGTAGTTTCCTTTGCTGTGCAAAATCTTTGAAGTTTCATTAGGTCTCATTTGTTTTTGTTTTTATTTCCATTACTCTAGGAGGTGGATCAAAAAAGATCTTGCTGTGATTTATGTCAAAGAGTGTTCTTCTTATGTTTTCCTCTAAGAGTTTTATAGTGTCCAGTCTTACATTTAGGTCTCTAATCTATTTTGAGTTTGTTTTTGTGTATGGTGTAAAGGAGTGTTCTAATTTCATTCTTTTACATGGAGCTGTCCAGTTTTCCCAGCACCACTTATTGAAGAGACAGTCTTTTCTCCATTGTATATCCTTGCCTCCTTTGTCATAGATTAGTTGACCATATGTGCGTGGGTTTATCTCTGGGCTTTCCATCCTGTTCCATTGATCTATATTTCTGTTTTTGTGCCAGTACCATATTGTCTTGATTACTGTAGCTTTGTAGTATAGTCTGAAGTCAGGGAATCTGATTCCTCCAGCTCCGTTTTTTTCCCTCAAGACTGCTTTGGCTGTTCGGGGTCTTTGTGTCTCCAAATAAATTTTAAGATTTTTTTTGTTCTAGTGCTGTAAAAAATGCCATTGGTAATTTGATAGAGATTGCACTGAATCTGTAGATTGCTTTGGGTAGTATAGACATTTTCAAAATATTGATTCTTCCACCAAGAACATGGTACATCTCTCTGTATCATCTTTAATTTCTTTCATCAGTGTCTTATAATTTTCTGCATAAAGGTCTTTTGTCTTCCTAGGTAGGTTTATTCCTATTTATTTTATTCTTTTTGTTGCAGTAGTAAATGGGAGTGTTTCCTTAATTTCTCTTTCAGATTTTTCATCATTAGTTTATAGGATTTCTGTGCATTAACTTTCTATCCTGCAACTTTACCATATTCATTGATTAGCTCTAGTAGTTTTCTGGTGGCATCTTTAGGATTCTCTATGTATAGTATCATGTCATCTGCAAGCAGTGACAGTTTTACTTCTTCTTTTCCAATTTGTATTACTTTAGTTTCTTTTTCTTCTCTGATTGCTGTGGCTAGGACTTCCAAAACTATGTTGAATAATAGTGGCGATAGTGGACATCCTTATCTTGTTCCTGATCTTAGAGGAAATGCTTTCAGTTTTTCACCATTGAGAATGATGTTGGCTGTGGGTTTGTCATATATTGACTTTATTACGTTGAGGCAGGTTCCCTCTATGCCCACTTTCTGGAGAGGTTTTATCATAAACGGGTGTGGAATTTTGTCAAAAGCTTTTTCTGTATCTATCGAGATGATCATATGGGTTTTATTCTTCAATTTGTTAATATGGTGCATCACATTGATTGATTTGCATATATTAAAGAATCCTTGCATCCCTGGGATAAATCCCACTTGATCATGGTGTATGATCCTTTCAATGTGTTGTTGGATTCTGTTTGCTAGTATTTTGTTGAGGATTGTTGCATCTATATTCATCAGAGATATTGGTCTGTAATTTTCTTTATTTGTGACATCTTTGTCAGGTTTTGGTATCAGGGTGATGGTAGCCTTGTAGAATGGGGTTGGGAGTGTTCCTTCCTCTGCAATTTTTTAGAAGAGTTTAAGAAGAATGGGTGTTAGCTCTTCTCGAAATGTTTGATAGAATTCACCTGTGAAGCCATCTGGTCCTGGACTTTTGTTGGTTAGAAGATTTTTAATCACAGTTTCAGTTTCATTACTTGTGATTGGTCTGTTCATAGTTTCTATTTCTTCCTGGTTCAGTCTTGGAAGGTTACACCTTTCTAAGAATTTGTCCATTTCTTCCATGTTGTCTGTTTTATTGGCATAGAGTTGCTTGTAGTAGTCTCTTAGTATGCTTTGTATTTCTGCGGTGTCTGTTGTAACTTCTCCTTTTTCATTTCTAATTTTATTGATTTGAGTCCTCTCCCTCTTTTTCTTGATGAGTCTGGCTAATGGTTTATCAATTTTGTTTATCTTCTCAAAGAACCAGCTTTTAGTTTTATTGATCTTTGCTATTGTTTTCTTTGTTTCTATTTCATTTATTTCTGCTCTGATCTTTATGATTTCTTTCCTTCTGCTAACTTTGGGTTTTGTTTGTTCTTCTTTCTCTAGGTCCTTTAGGTGTAAGGTTAGATTGTTTATTTGAGATGTTTGTTGTTTCCTGAGGTAGGATTGTATTGCTATAAACTTCCCTCTTAGAACTGCTTTTGCTGCATCCGGTAGGTTTTGGATCGTCGTGTTTTCATTGTCATTTGTCTCTAGGTAATTTTTTGATTTCCTCTTTGATTTCTTCAGTGATCTCTTGGTTATTTAGTAACGTATTGTTTAGCCTCCATGTGTTTGTGTTTGTGTTTTTTACCCTGTAATTCATTTCTAATCTCATAGCATTGTGGTCAGAAAAGATGCTTGATCTGATTTCAATTTTCTTAAATTTACTGAGGCTTGATTTGTGATCTATCCTGGAGAATGTTCCATGCACACTTGAGAAGAACGTGTAATCTGCTGTTTTTGGATGGGATGTCCTATAAATATCAATTAAATCTATCTGGTCTACTGTGTCATTTAAAGATGTGTTTCCTTATTAATTTTCTGTTTGGATCATCTGTCCATTGGTATAAGTGAGGTGTTAAAGTCCCCCACTATTATTGTGTTACTGTTGATTTTCTCTTTTATAGCTGTCAGCAGTTGTCTTACATATTGAGGTGCTCCTATGTTGGGTGCATATATATTTATAATTGTTATACCTTCTTCTTGGATTGATCCTTTGATCATTATGTAGTGTCCTTCCTTGTCTCTTGAAACATTCTTTATTTTTAAGTCTATTTTATCTAATATGAGTATTGCTACTCTAGCTTTCTTTTGATTTCCATTTGCATGGAATATCTTTTCCCATCCCCTCACTTCCAGTCTGTATGTGTCCCTAGGTCTGAAGTGGGTCTCTTGTGGACAGCATATATAAGGGTCTTCTTTTTGTATCCATTCAGCAAGCCTGTGTCTTTGGGTCGAGCGTTTAATCCATTCACGTTTAAGGTAATTATCAATATATATGTTCCCATTACCATTTTCTTAATTGTTTTGGGTTTGTTTTTGTAGGCCCTTTTCTTCTCTTGTGTTTCCCACTTAGAGAAGTTCCTTTAGCATTTGTTGTAGAGCTGGTTTGGTGGTACTGAATTCTTTTAGCTTTTGTTAGTCTGTAAAGCTTTTGATTTCTCCATTGAATCTGAATGAGATCCTTGCCGGGTAGAGTAATCTTGATTGTAGGTTCTTCCCTTTCATCACTTTATATATGTCTTGCCACTCCCTTCTGGGTTGTAGAGTTTCTGCTGAGAAATCAGCTGTTAACCTTATGGGAGTTCCCTTGTATGTTATTTTTCATTTTTCCCTTGCTGCTTTCAGTAATTTTTCTTTGTCTTTAATTTTTGCCAGTTTGATTACTATGTGTCTCAGTGTGTTTCTCCTTGGGTTTATCCTGTATGGGACTCACTTTTCTTCCTGGACTTGGGTGACTATTTCCTTTCCCTTGTTAGGGAAGTTTTCAACTATAATCTCTTCAAATATTTTCTCGGGTCCTTTCTCTCTTCTCCTTCTGGGACCCCTATAATGCGAGTGTTGTTGCGTTTAATGTTGTCCCAGAGGTCTCTTAGGCTGTTTTCATTTCTTTTCATTCTTTTTTCTTTAACCTGTTCCACAGCAGTGAATTCCACCATTCTGTCTTCCAGGTCACTTACCCGTCTTCTGCCTCAGTTATTCTGCTATTGATTCTTTCTAGTGTAGTTTTCATTTCAGTTATTGTATTGTTGATCTCTGTTTGTTTGTTCTTTAATTCTTCTAGGTCTTTGTTAAACATTTCTTGCATCTTCTTGATCTTTGCCTCCATTCTTTTTCTGAGGTCCTGGATCATCTTGACTATCATTATTCTGAATTCTTTTTCTGGAAGGTTGCCTATCTCCACTTCATTTAGTTGTTTTTCTGGGGTTTTATCTTGTTCCTTCATCTGGTACGTAGCCCTCTGCCTTTTCATGTCATCTATCTTTCTGTGAATGTGGTTTTTGTTCCACAGGCTGCAGAATTGTAGTTCTTCTTGCTTCTGCTGTCTGCCCTCTGTTGGATGAGGCTATCTAAGAGGCTTATGCAAGTTTCCTGGTGGGAGGGAGTGGTGGTGGGTAGAGCTGGCTGTTGCTCTGGTGGTCAGAGCTCAGTAAAACTTTAATCCAATTGTCTGCTGATGGGTGGGCCTGGGTTCCCTCCCTGTTGATTGTTTGGCCTGAGGCGGCCCAACACTGGAGCCTACCCAGGCTCTCTGGTGTGTCTAATGGTGGAGTCTGGGAGGGCTCACGCCAAGGAGTACTTACCAGAACTTCTTCTGCCAGTGTCCTTGTCCTCACGGTGAGACACAGCCACCCCCTGCCTCTGTGGGAGACCCTCCAACGCTAGCAGGTAGGTCTGGTTCAGTCTCCTATGGGGTCACTGCTCCTTCTCCTGGGTTCCGATGGGCACACTACTTTGTGTGCCCTCAAGAGTGGAGTCTCTGTTTCCCCCAGTCCTGTCAAAGTCCTGCAATCAAATCCCATTAGCCTTCAAAGTCTGATTCTCTAGGAATTCCTCCTCCCGTTGCCAGACCCCCAGGTTGGGAAGCCTGACATGGGGCTCAGAACCTTCACTCCAGTGGGTAGGCTTCTGTGATGTGAGTGTTCTCCAGTTTGTGAGTCACCCACCCAGCAGTTATGGGATTTGATTTTATTGTGATTGCACCCCTCCTACCATCTCATTGTGTCTTCTCCTTGGTTTTTGGATGTGGGGTATCTTTTTTGGTAAGTTCCGGCATCTTCCTGTGGATGATTGCTCAGCAGTTAGTTCTGATTCTGGTGCTCTCACAAGAGGGAGTGAGAGCATGTCTCATAGGATTTTTAAATTTACAAGATTTTTCTTCTATGAATAGAGACAGTTTTACTTCATACTTTTTAGCTTGTATGCCTTGGTTTCTTTTTCTTGCTTTATTATGCTGGCCAGGACCTCTAGTGCAACACTTAGTAGAAGTGTTGAAAGTGGATATCTTTGTCTTGTTTCTGATCTTAGGGGCAAGCATTTAGTCTCACCATTAACTATGATATTAAGTATAGGGGTTTTTGTAGATGCCCTTTATCAGAAGAGGAAGTATTCTTCTATTTCTAGTTTGTTGTGAAATTTTGTCATGAATATGTGTTGAATTGTGTCAAACCACTTTCCTGTATTTTTTGAGACAATTATATTGCTTTTCTTGTTTTGTTAATATGGTAAATTACATTTGATTTTCTAATGTTAGTCCAACCTTTTATTCCTGAGATAAACCCCATTTTGTCATAAGATAGTATCATTTTTAGATATTACTGAATTTGATTTGCTATAATTTTGCTAAGGATTATGTCATCTATGTTCACAGTACTCATAATGGTTTATATTTTTCTTGAAGCTTTATTGTAGTTTCTTTGTCTGGTTTTGGTATCGGGGTATTGCTAGACTCATAAAATAAATTGGCAAGTGTCCTTTCCTCTTCTCTCCTTCTGAAAGAATTTGTATAAGATTGATAGTAATTCTTCCCTAAATGCTTGATAAAATTAACCAGTGAAGTCATCTGGCCTAGAGTATTCTTTTTTTTTTTTTCAGCTGTACCACTCATGGGATGTTAGTTCCCCAACCAGGGATTGAACCTGGGCCCTCAGCAGTGAGAGCACAGAGTCCCAACCACTGGACCACTAGGGAATTTGGCCTAGAGTATTCTTTGTGGAAAAGTGTTTATTTGCAGATTCAATTAAATAGACAAGGGGCTTCAGATTTTTTATTTCTTCTTGTGTCAGTTTTGACAATTGTGTCTTTCAAGGAGTTTTTCCTTTTCATGGGTTTATTTTCCAAATTTCCTTATTTATAATATTCCCTTATTACACTTTTAATGTCTATAAGAACTGAAGCTATGTCTCCTTTTTCATTCCCAACATTTGTATTTCATTTCTTTCTTTTGTTTCTTCTTGAGCAGTCAGTCCATCTAGAGGTTTATCAATTTTATTGATCTTTTCAAAGAACTGGCTTATGATTTCATTGATTTTCTCTATTGTTTATCTCTTTTCTATTTCATTGCTTTCTACTTTTATCTTTTTTATTTCCTTATTTCTAATTACTTCAGTTTTAATGTGTTCTTCTTTCTCTAGCTTCCAAAAGTGAAAGCTTAAGTCATTGATTTTAAACCTTTTTTTTTTCTAATATAAGCATTCAAAGCTGCAAATTTTCCTCCTAAGTACTATACATGCAACAAATTTTGATATATTTTAATTATTTAGTTCAAAATATTTTTAATTTTTCTTGTGATTTATTCTTTGACCTATGGATTATTTAGCCATGTGGTGTTTAATTTTCAAGACATCTTTATGTTACCCATTTCTAACTTAATTTTAATTTGGTCAGAGAATGGATTCTGGATATTTCATTCTTTTAAATCCATGGAGACTTGTTTTATGGTCATTCATATGGTTTCTTTTGGTGAATGTTCCATGTGAACTTGAAAGAAAAATGTATTTTGCCATTGTTTGATGTATTGTTCTGTAAATGTCAGTTAAATCAAGTAGGTTGATAGTATTATTCTTCTCTTTTACATCCTTACTAATTTTCTGCCTACTTGTTCTATCAATTACTGAAAGAGGAGTTGTAAAATCCCCTATTATAATTACATATTTGTCTATTTTTCTTTTCATTTCTGTCATTCTTCCTTCATGTATTTTGAAGCTCTTATATTTGTTGCATACATATTAATGATTGTTATGTCTTTTTGATGAATCAATCCCTTTATACTTATGAAATGTCCCTCTTTTTCTTGGTAATATTCCTTGTGTGAAGTCTACTTTGTATGATGTTAATATAGCTACTCTAATTTTCTCATGATTAGTGTTTGTATGGTATATCTTTTTCCAGCCTTTATGTTTAACCTATCTACCAATTCATATTTTGTGTACATTTCTTATGGACAGCCATACAGTTGGATCTTGGATTTTGAACCCACTGACAAATGTTGCTTTTAAATGGACTGAATTTAATTGTCGATACGGTTGTGCTTAAGTTTACAACTTGCTATTTGTTTTCTGCTTGTCACATTTGGTCCTTTTCTTTCCTGTCTTCTTTTGTAGTAATTATCTTTTAGTATTCCATTTTCTCAACTATTGGCTTAGTGACTAAACTCTTTGTTTAAAGTTAGTGTTTGCTCTAAGGTTTAAACTATATAACTTTAACTGATATCTACCTTCAAATAGTCTTATACTACTTTGCATATAATGTTAGAACCTTCAAAAATGTACTTCCACTCTTTCTACTGTCCTATATGCTATTGGTATTGTACATTTTACTTGCATGTGTCATAAACCTCACAATACATATTATTATTTTTGCTTTAAACGATTATCTTTTTTTTAATTAATTTTTATTGGATTGTGGTTGCTTTACAATGTTGTGTTAGTTTCTGCTGTATAAATATTTTGCCTTTTACTAAAGATTTCCATGGAAAAGAACAGAAACAGTTATCTTTCGAAGTAACTTAAAAACAAGAAAAATGTTTATACTTACCCATATACTTACCATTTCCAGTGCTCTTCATTCACTTATATAGATCTGAGTTTCTATGTAATATAATTTCCTTTCACCTGAAGACCTTCTTTAATCATTTCTTATTATGCGGGTTGGCTGGCAATCACTTCTGTCAACTTTCATTTGTCAGGAAAAGGCTTTATTTTTTCCTTCATTATTGAAGTTTCTTTTCACTGGACATAGAATTTTAGGTTAATGGGGTTTTTTTGTTTGTTTGTTTGTTTTTGCGGTACATGGGCCTCTCACTGTTGTGGCCTCTCCTGTTGTGGAGTACAGGCTCTGGACGCGCAGGCTCAGCAGCCATGGCTCACGGGCCCAGCCGCTCTGCGGCATGTGGGATCTTCCCAGACCGGGGCACGAACCCGTGTCCCCTGCATCGGCAGGCGGACTCTCAACTACTGCACCACCAGGGAAGCCCAAATGGTATTTTTTTCTTTAAATTTTTCTCTGGATAAAGACTTTTAGTTTGATAGCCTTTTTCTTCAGCATTTTAAGGAGGTCATTTCATTGTTCCCTGGATTGTATTATTTCTAATGAGAAGTCAGTGGTAATTCTTATCTTTGTCCTTCTGAATATACTTTGTCTTTTTGGAGAGGAAGTGCTGATTTTAAGATTTTCTCTTACTTATTTACAAAACAAATAGACTCATAGACATAGAAAATCAACTTATGGTTACCAAAGGGGAAAGGGAGGGGGAAGGATAAATTAGGAGTTTGGGATTAAAATATACACACTTTTATATATAAAATAGATAACCAACAAGGACCTACTGTATAGCACAGGGAACTATATGCAATATCTTGTAGTAACCTATAGTGGAAAAGAATCTAAAAAAGAACATATATATAACTGAATCACTTTGCTGTATCCCTGAAACTAACACAACATTGTGAATCAACTATATTTCAATAAAAAAGTTTTTTAAGTGTAAAAAAAGATTTTCTCTTTATTACTGGTTTTCAATAATTTGATTATCATGTGCCTTAATATGACTTTCTTTGTAATTATCCTGCTTGGGGTTTGCTGGCCTCATATATGTTTTGGTTTAAAATCTTCATCAAATTTGGGACTTATTTCTTGGAATGTATTTCTCACCCAGTTCTCTCCCCAGTCCTTTTTGGGGCTTCAATTATGTGTATGTTAGACTACTTGATATTGTCCCACACATCACCAAAGCTCTGTTCAATTTTTTTCGTCCTTTTTTTCTCTCTTTCCTTCAGTTTGGTGAGTTTTTAATTACTATTACCAATCTTTTCAGCCGTTGACAAATCTGATGTTAAGCTCCATTTGGTGAATTTTTAAAATCTCAGATGTAGTATATTTTTGGCTCTAAAAGTTTATTTGGTTCCTTTTTTATATTGATAGTTTCCATTTCTCTCATTATTTTTATGTTTTCCTTTAATCCTTGAATATGTTTGTAATATCTTTTTATGACTTCTTGTTCTGCTAAATCTATTTGTCATTTCTGGGTCTGTTTTATTGATCAAATTTTCTTTTGTTTTTGATCACATTTTTTTCTTCTTTGCAAGTCTAGTAAGTTTTTGAGGATGCAAGATGTTGTGAACATTACATTGTTGAAGGTCTGAATTTTGTTTTCACTTAGTAGATTCAGTTCAGTTGCTTATGGACCAGCTTGATTCTTTCAAGGCTTGTTTTTGTTTTTAAGCTTTGTTGGGCATGTCTAGAGTAGCCTTTACTTTATGGCTAGTTAAGCCCTACTACTGTCTTATGTTTTGGCATTTTCACTGAATGCCTCCAGTATTCAGAGGTATCTCTCCACTATGCCTAGATGGAACTGGAACATCTTGCAGCCTGACATTCTTTGCCCAGCCTCATGGAGTCACTCTTTGGAATCACAGCTTAATGCTCAGGCAAAGATTCAAGAGGGACCCTATACAAATTTCTGAATCTCTGCTTTTGCATTGCTCTGTCCTCTCTGCTATTCTCTCCTGCAAATTCCAGCCACCTTAGCCTCCCCTAATTCCATCTCTACTTCCTCAACTCATCAAGTCATCCATGTTCTGCTTGGAGTGATCTTAGGACTCACTGCATTTTTCTCCCTTCTCCTGGAGATCACAGTCCTGTGCTGCCTGTTGTCTAGTAGCTGAAAGCAGTGGTTTCATATATTTAGTCCAGTTATTTACAGTTGGGGGTCAAGTCTTGTACTGTTTTTGATCATCATTAGAAGCAGAAACATTCTAATGCCTTTTAAAGATTAATAATTGTTTAGAAATTCACTTACACATCATCCCACAGTGTTTATTAAGCACTTGCAATGTGCTAATAAGTACCATGCCAGGATCTGAGGATACAGAGAGATATTAAAGAAGACAAACATGTATTATAAATAATTAGAAAGATGTATGGGAGCCCGAAATAGGACATAAGTAACTATATGGTAGAGGTAGAGGCACTGATGAAGAAATCTAGTTTTATAGGTGTTCCCCGGGTTGAGGCTGAAAGAAAGGACATTCCAAACAGCACAATAAGTGGAAAGGTACAGATATATGAAATAGCACAATGTGCTTACAAAGCTTGTTTTATTAACTGATCATTCATTTAGTAAATATATCTTCAGTGTCTAGTAGATGCTATGCAATGTGCTAAGGGTTGGGTATCAAAGGTGTGAGTGAGATGTTCATGATTCCTGCCGTCATAGAACTTCCAGTCCAGTACTTCAGTGTGAATGGAGCATAGGGTGCCCCGATTGGGGTAATATTTGTGAGTGAGGTAGCAGGAAAGGCAGGTTGAAGGCATATTGTGAGGTACCTTAAATGCTGCTCTAAGAGGTAATCATTGTCCTAAAAGCCACTGTCCTCCAAACATTTTTGATTATACCCGTAAATTTTTTTGCATATTTACCCCAGCATATGTATATTCATTTATTAATAAACTATATGTGCACTACTATGTCGACATATTATATATTCTATAAAAATTACCAAAAAAGAAATGTAACAGGATAATGTAAATAAACATAGATATTCCAGTGTTCTCTTCCTGTATTCCGTACTATCTTGCACATCCCAGGCTCGTACCCCTCACTTTGTAGCTCAGTAGGCAATGGGAAGCTTTCAAGATTCTCATTCAGGAAATGAAACTGATCAGAATTCTGCTTTATAAAGATTCCAAACATGACTTTTATTCTAGTCATGCTGAATAATGCTTTTAAAAGCAGAGAAGAAGCTGAACTAATATGATTCCTTCCAATCCCAGGATTATATAGCTGGGGCTGCTCCTTAGAAGAGGTTAGGATTCTAACCTACTGTGGTCATTTGTTGTATTATTAAGATGCAATACACTAGACTGGCCAAGTGACTTAAAGCAGTAGAATATCCAATGTGGAGCTGGCGTTCCCTGCAGTGGAACTGACTTTGCTACATGCAAGTCATCACTTTACACTTTGGCAAATTACTTTCGGATGCACCTGTATTATGTCCAGAAGTGCAGAAATAAAGGCTCGGCATACTAGATAAGAAGCTGGACCTTGGAAACAAAACTGAGTAGTATTGGAGGTCCCAGAAATAGTAGTACAGGCTAGTAGGCAAGCCTAAGTCAGAGCAGCTGAAGACGGCAGGCAGAATGAGAAGCCAGGTGGTTGAAAGGATAGTAACCAGGAGGACAGAGTTACCAGAATTAGGACCAGGTGCCTCTAAGCAGAATTACCAGAGTTAGGACCCAGGAAGTCTGCAAGAGCTTGGAGAGTAGATGCAAACAACCAGCCCCAGGGAGAAGCTGAATGTCTGAGAGGTGGCCTGCTTCGGCTCCACAGAGTCTCTGTGCGACCACGCAGACAGCTGCCCAGGTGGAGCAGAGAACCTGACTGGAGTGGGACACGAAAAGGCTGAAAGAAGGATGCTTTGGAAGTAGTCAGTGTGCTCCAGATTTATTTTCTGGCTGGAACATTTCTATTCCCTATTTCCAAACTCTCAACACTTCTCTTTATGGTTTTAAAAAATACTATCTCATAGAATAAAAGAAGTTCTTCCTAAAATTATATGAGAATGTACTGACTATATCCTTCTATATACACTTCCTATGTAGTTTAAGAGAAAAGATATATAAACTTCTACGAGTTGGAGATCCACGTCCAGGAAACTTATTAATGTCAAGTAGGAGAGAGTTCAGTTGCCTTTTCCAGCTCTTCTCCAGCTTTGATTTTGTCTCCTGCCTAAATAATTGTTGAGGCCAATGTGCCTACCTCTTGTTCCATTTTACTTACCCTATTTCAAACAACTGAAGCACATTACATCTCTCTAGAAACGGAAGCCGAGGACATTCTCTGTTTTGAGTTCACCTAGCAGTAGATAGAGTAGTACTGCAAGTTCACAGGCAATTTTGGCAGGTGAGAGGGAAAAATTCAAGTTACCAAAGTATTTGACATACTGCGGCTGAAGCTGGCCTACGGCTGGTGGGTGTTCGATAAAAACAAAATGAGCCATGGCTGGGGGCACCTGTAGGATGGTTAATGGCAGTCATTTAGCTGTCATTCATTTTTCAGTTCAAATTATTTTAAAATACTTTGTTAGTTCGGAATGTGTTTGCTTAAGTCATTTCAGTAGTAATACTTTTCTCCAGGAGTCAATTAGGTATTCATTTTACAGCTCTTGCATAATAGCTGAGAAAACTGCAATTGCACAAGCAAAGCACAGATAAACACCAGATTATCATATTAAAGTCCTTATTAGTCTGTCAGGAGAATTTTTTTTTTCACCGAATGCTTTTTAGTTTTTTATTATCCTTTTTTTTTTTTTTTAAATTAGGATTTTCCCAATGTTACTTTAGTTTTAAAGAAATATTATTCAGGTCTCCATTTTCATTAGGAAACTAGTCTTTTCTCTACCCTCTCCACACATATTAACTTCAGCCTAAAATAGCAAATTTCCCTTTTAAAAATTTAAAATATGTATAAGCTGTTTAATTCTTTTTCTGAGCTATCCAATGACCTCTTTACTTAAAGGTGTTTTAGCAAAAGTAGACCTCTTCCTACGTCAGATTTGACTTAACAGACACCTATTAGCAATCCTAAACCCAGAACGACAGGGGTTATTTAAAATAATACTAAGTCTCCCATTTATTTACAGTTTCTATTGTTTTTGAGAAGCCACCATATTAAAGTGTTCTCAAATTTATATACGTATTTATGTGTTTGTGTGTGAAACTGTATCTAATTTCTTTTCAGTTATTGTTTCACCTCCTGGAAGGCAGAAACTGTGTCTTTTGATAGATATTTCTCTTCTGTTTCAGATTCAAGGCAGTATTAGGAAAGTCAGGCTATCAGTCAATATTGTTCAATTTCTATTTGAGATAAGATGTTTTGTCCCAAGATTTGAGGAGAATCCACAGAACTCCCCCATGAAATCTACAAGACTGTCTTTCTCCTATTGCAGTCATTATTCTAGGTTAAAAACAGGAGGAAAGAAACTAAAGTTACTTCATTGTGTCATGAGAAGCCAAAAATTCTGCCATCTGCTTCAAATGAAAGCTTTCCTAATGAGAATCCAAGGCAAAACACTGTGCGTTTCTTCTAGTTCCTCACAGATAGAACGTCTATTATCTTTCACATGGAGCCAAGACCTCTTAAGGGAAAGGAAATTCTCCTCTAAAATCAAATTGTAGGGTGCAAAATAATTTGTGATTTTTTCTCTTATAAAATATGGCATGGGATCTTAGGCAGCCTGACTGTCTGTGTGTCAGCTGTGTAGGTCCTCCCAGGAGAAATGTTTTTTGGTCCATAAGAAAAGTAGACAAATAGGAGATACCCTCCCAATATCGTGTGATTAATTGCCTCTGCCATTCTCTGACCTTCTCCCACTCCAGCACATATGGTCAGTGGCAGAAGCCTTGGACAGCCAGTTTTGCTTTCTTAGCTGGCAGAGGGGTAGAAAGAACACATTTGTAGTCACTAGCAAGACCAAGCCCCCAAAGGGTGGAGATTTGGGTTGTCTGAACTGCCAAATTAGCTCCCCAAATGGTTTGTTTCATGGCAGGTTTGATCTTTTCATTATATCCTGAATTACATTTATTTCCTCTGGGTTTTTGACATGGAGGCAGCAAGACACAAGAAAACCAACCAAGACTTATCCTTTGATATTCAAGAAATATTCCAATCAAGACTAGATAGACTGGGTAATATTCCCAAAGCCAACTTGGAATATTAACAAAGCTAATTCAGGTCAGGCTGACTGAAATGACTAGTTGGTGGGGAAGCTATTAGTTTATTTTGTTCATCTGAACTTCCAGTGTGTTTTGATTAAGGTAGTGGATAGATTATGGTTTGCCTGTTACACAAACAGCACTATCATCCTTCAGATTTCCCAGGGATTTTTATTCAGTTCTTATGGACAGTTTAGTGTAGTGGGTTAAGAGAACAGATGCTGGCGCTTTATTATTTTGGCCGAGCAACATGCAGGATCTTAGTTCCCCGAACAGGGATCGAATCCGTGACCCCTGCATTGGAAGCATGGAGTCTTAACCACTGGAGTGCCAGGGAAGTCCCTAGACTGCATGGCTTTAAATCACAACTCTGCCACTTTCTATCTGGGTAGACCTGGGCAAATTGCTTAATCTCCGTGCTTCAGTTTCGTCATCCATAAAATGGGAATAATAATGGTACTTATTATTGTAAGTACCATTGTACTTACAATTGTAATGGGTTATAATAAATGACTTGATAAACGTAAAAGCACTTAGAATAGTGCCTGGTACATAGAAAGCACTATACAAGTGTAGCAGTAGCAGTGGTATGGTTATGTATGGTAGGGTAACTTTCAACACCAGCTCCTGTTTTATGTGGTTGAATATTTGTATACTAATGATAGCCTAAAGCCCCTTATTTAACTCCACCCTGTTGGTTAATACTATGTGGGGAAGGCAGATCACACAAATGTAAGCTTAGTTTTTCCATCTGTAGTCACTCAACCTTAAATAATCCAAATGGAGATTACCCATGTTGAGGACTATCCATGAAGGTATTTCAATTTAGGGCTATTTTACTCTCTTCAACCTATTTCTAAGGGCACCTCATTTAATAGAGGTTGATTGGGTCCCCTGGGGATAGGAGTTAATTTTATGAATTATCTAAGGATGCCAGAATAACTTAAAAACTTATAATGAGGGGC
Organism: Lipotes vexillifer; assembly: GCF_000442215.2. Lineage (NCBI taxonomy): Eukaryota > Metazoa > Chordata > Mammalia > Artiodactyla > Lipotidae > Lipotes > Lipotes vexillifer. Next base: position 1,052,874 of record NW_006787408.1, read on the forward strand.
TTCCCTGGTGGCGCAGTCGTTGAGAGTCCGCCTGCCAATACTAGGGGACATGGGTTCGAGTCCCGGCCCGGGAAAATCCCACATGCCGCGGTGCAGCTAGGCCCGTGAGCCATGGCCGCTGAGCCTGCGTGTCCGGAGCCTGTGCTCCGCAACGGGAGAGGCCACAGCAGTGAGAGGCCCGTGTACTGCAAAAAAAAAAAACAAAAAAAAAAATTAAAAAAAAAAAAGGGACGTTGTTGGAACAGTGCCCAGTGAATCTAAGTGCTCAATGATAGACATTCACTGTCATCAGGTGTGATTCAGGACTAGTCACCTCTCTGTGGTCCCATTTCCCCCCCCATTTCAAACCCACAGACAACTGACCATCACAGCTTCCCTAGTCGAGGGCCCAGCAGGCAGCCCGCATCCAGGCCCTCCAGGACCGACCTGCTCACCGCCCACCCCTGCCTGAGCATGCCACTCCCCTCCCTGTAATTCCAGGATCAGGGCAATTTCTCAGCCACCCCAGGTTTTCAGGCTTTTCTTGCCAATTCCTGGTGCTCTGAGACCCAGCTCAGGCATCTCCTCCTTCAAGACGCGCTTGCTCACTGCCAATACTAGGGGACATGGGTTCGAGTCCCGGCCCGGGAAAATCCCACATGCCGCGGTGCAGCTAGGCCCGTGAGCCATGGCCGCTGAGCCTGCGTGTCCGGAGCCTGTGCTCCGCAACGGGAGAGGCCACAGCAGTGAGAGGCCCGTGTACTGCAAAAAAAAAAAAAAAAAAAACAACTTATAATGTATTAGGATTGATTCATGTTTTGGGTTGTCTGAACAGCTATCCCTCAGGATAGCTGTCAACTCGATTGACCCAGGGATTGGATGTGATTTTATTGCAGTCTTGACTTTTCACCCGGTGGAAGGTGGCGACCAAGTACCCACTGAGCATCCATTTCCCGCCTGTTTGAAAACTGAGCTTTCCTTGTGGAACACACATCCATCCACTTAATACCTGGGTTTTGAATAGTCACGTTAAGCAACAGACAATTTAAAAGTCATTTTACTATTGATGTGTCATCAAACAGACAATATGACTATATGACTATCAATAATATGACTTTTGGTGAAATGGAATAGAAATAATACTTTAAATAGAACCATCATAACTGAAATGATCAGTGGTTCTTAGTATTTTTAAAGCATCATTTGTAACAATGTAATACAAAGAAATATCTTCTATGATTTCGTTCCCATTCGATGTAGAATTTTGCTTTGGAAGGTACTGTTTTGAATATCTGAGAGCCTGAACTCCTCTACCTATTTAGCCTACAGGTGCAAAACATAACCCTGGCTTCACGTCCTGGCTTTGCCATTTACTAGCTCAGTGACTTGGGCAAATTACCTAACTCCTGTAGACCTCAGTTTCCTCATGCATGAACTGGAGATACCGAAATGTTGTAAGAATTAAATATAATAATATATATAAAGCACAGGGACTTCCCTGGTGGTCCAGTGGTTAGGAATCCATGCTCCCAATGCAGGGGGCCTGGGTTTGATCCCTGGTCAGGGAACTAGGGAACTAGATCCCACATGCTGCAGCGAAGATCCCTCATGCCACAACTAAGACCTGGTGCAGCCAAATACATACATACATACATACATAAATAAAGCACACAATACAGTGCCTGCATCTCAGTAAAAATTAGTTGCTTCTGCTGCTATTACTACTACTAATAGTGCCATTGTTCAACGCAGGTTTTTGTCCCTAATAGAATCGCCAGGAAGTACTGTGTGGAGGGCATACTTTGCTCCTGTGATGATAACACTGAAAAGATTAGAGATATTTCCAATCTTCCTTTAATATCCCAACGTTAATCTGTCAGCCATGCATTTCCCCAAAACTTTTGAAGATGTCCAGCTCACTCCACCTCGTGGACTAATTAGTTCCATATGCCTGTTGTGTGTGGTGTAAACCTGACATGGAGTGACCAAGGCCACTTGTTCTGGCTTCATCAAGCGATGCCTCCCCTCCTTCTTTTTTTGGTGAACATGTCACTTCTGATCTTGAAACACACTGAGTGATTTTTGTGTGTTGCTTCCTTTATCTCACACATTATCTTCTAAACCTAAAGAATCTTCCAAGTAATGGTATGAAAATACGAATATCTTTTTAAATGTCAGCATTTCCCTCAGTAAGATCACATTCAAGAGTAAAGCAGTAGTTATTTCTCTATCTTCACTTCTAATTTTTCTAGATTCTACCATAGGTAATTCATGCTTGCCTACATTCTTTTTCTAATGTTACTCTTTTAAGTTCCTTTCAAAGAATCATAGGGGAATGTGGTCTCATGAGCCCATTCAGTCTGGTTCGTTACTTCAGCAAACATGACTTTCCATGTATTAGGGGCAGCAAGTTTTTCACAGCTGAGATGATAGCATAGCCCTAACCTTGAAAAAACAACCCACCTAAACCAGTAGATTCAAACATACATCTGGCCATCATTTGTTGTTCCTGTTATAGAGTTAAGTTCTATTGTTATGAATTTTTTCAATATTGTATTTTGTCTCATTCCAGACATGAACCAGAGCTTTAGAAGCGAAATACCATCCTTGTACCAGTATTAAGTGTAACCTTCCTGGCATCTACTGAGCTATCCTTACCCATCTTGCCAGCTGGCATCCCAGAATTTGGGTGAAAGACTTCTCTGGCATACTATTCTTAAAGGCTTGTGTTGTTTCCATACCTCTTTAATAGTTTGTGTCTTATCATAAAGACATAGTATATTGGTAATGATACACTAGTTTGTATTTTTTCTGCCTCCTATACAAAAATAATTAATGGAAAATATTTATAAGGGGACATACTTTTATACCTTTGTGGGCTAAAAATCATCTTGAGCGCCAGTCTGAATAATGCAGGGGTGGTATAGGCAGGCCTCAGGAATAGATGAGAACAAACCTAAAGGGTAAGCAAAGAATGGGCAGAGAGAAAATAAGGGTGTAGAGGAAATAGAGGCTCATCTGGTAGAAAGGAATAAAGGGCTCTTTGAATTGTCTCAAGTGCTTGCTAGTGGCACTGGTGGCATAAGGCAGCTGTGTTGAGTCTAAGCTGAGTGTCTTCCTGATCTCCTGTTTCCTGGGGCTGAAAAGGGTACAGGTCTTTCATCCACATTTATTATAATTTAAGGAATGAGTGTGATCTAGGTATTTGAAAAGAAGACTGGTCGTCAGCAAGCGTTCCTTCTGCTTCCCTGCATTGTGTGTCTATGATTATGTGTGTGACTTTGTAAGAAGTCTCTGACCTTCTCTTTACACAAATTCTCTTGTTTGTGAAATAAGGCATGCTCTGATCGGGGTGTTGGCAAGCCTGAAATATGTGTCTGAACTACTGTGCAGGAGGATTGCAGGGGTTGGGGGTGGGGTGCCCTTGGGTCCAGTCTTCCTAGAGCACAAAAGGAAGTGACACGCTGGGACCCAGCTGCGCTGAGGCTCAGGGAAGGTTTGGTAAAGAATTTCATCCAGTGCGTGAAACAGTTATTGTTTCTTTGAATAAACAGAACATACAATTACCCATGGATGACTCTCAAGCAAAAGGCTCATGTTGAGTGTCTGCTGTGTTCATGGCATGGCTGTAAGCCTAATGGGTCATAAGATAAGAACACCTAATCCTTACTCTGAAAGGACTGACAGTAAAATGGGCAGGAGAGACAGACTGGCAGAAAACGCATACATAGAACACTATGGATATAAATAACTATTAGTATATCAGTCAACAAATGTCATGCTACCTTATTTTTGTTCAGCATCCATCATACTTTTCAAAGAACTTCCAATTAAATTATTTCCCATGAGTATATTGAAGGTGCTCTTCCATTTAATTTGCCAGATTTAGGCTATTTAATATTTTTTAGAAAACACTAGTGAAAATAAGATATTTCAATCAGTTAGATAGATTTGGGGGCACTGTGTAGGGCATGGGAGTTCAGATTATCCAATTTACTGGAAAGTCAAAGACACAATATAAAACAGTTGAAAAATAATACAAGAGAAGATATATAATTATATACTAAAATAAGGGATGGATTATATTGAAGTTATTCAAAGGAGAGGAGTATTGCTATGGGCTAGAGAAGTGCGCGAGGGTACGATGGAGGAAAAAGAGCTTAAGCCAGTTCTTATAACATGAGTAGGAGCTAGATGGGCAAAGATGAGCTGAGAGAGCTTTCAAGCTAAAGGAAATAATACCTAACTTGTAAAATTGTCCTAGAAACATTTAAAAAGACAAATTTTTAAAATACTCATTCTTATTTATTACCTGGTGGGAAGGAGTAAAATATTTCTAAAGGAATTTTGGAAATTGTAGAAATTTTCTGTGTTTTTCTCAGAAAAAAAAGTAAATATCCTTCATTTAAAAGTAACCTGCAACCTTTCTGGTATGATTCAGAAATGTTTCTGTATTTGAACATCACTGTGACTCTGCAGTTATACCTTTTCCCCATGAACCTGGAAAGATTTTAGAATCATACCTGAGATCAGTTAACATTTCTATATTATGTGGGTATGATGGATATGAATACAATATGATAAAGTGGACTAACTAGATAGAGATAATGACACATTGTTGAGATAGTGGTACTGATGAAACATTGCCTCTGCTCATTGCAGGCGAGTTGCAGCAATTCTCTCAAATAGTGATCACTTCTCATGGCAAAAGACAGTGTCTTCATATTTCTTCACTTTAAGTCAAAGCATAAATGTAGGCAGAGATGTTTTTAACTAACATGACTATGATCGTCTATGTGCCATTATTTAATTGTTCATAGAGATCAAATTGTACTAGTGCAGAGGAATTTGAATCCAATCTCAAGCTGTCAGTGGAGAATGTCAGTCATTTCAGTAAATCGCCCCCTTAGTGTCATCGTGTATAATTCTTTAATTTTAGGCCTGAAAAACTCTGAAAGAAATATTGTGTTAAAAGGTACCAAAAAGAACTGTCTTGTGTAATACACTTTATGTAGTGTTTGGAAACAAAAATGGACCCCACGACCCCTAAGTCTATAAGTTGATCTTATCGTGGTACGCAGAGTGGTAACCATTAACTAGGCTTGTGTGTTCTTTAAAAAATTATAACATGTTTTTGAACTATGCATTTAATTTAACCTATCTTAACACATGGAAGTTTTGATGTAGTTTCCTTTCTCAAACAGTTCCAGAGAGTCAAAGTGATTATCAAGGCGGAAAAGGCTTTTTGTATTTTCTTCAAATGTTGAAGCCATGTATGTGAACAACAAGGCTGATGAATTTGCTGTTTTATTTAGTTGACACTTTAATTGAAAATGTAAACTGAAGTTTCTTTTCATTTCTTTGCACTATTAATATTATTCTGTTTTTGATTAGCTTGGGTAAAACTGTTCACTGGTGTCATTTTTGATAATTAGCCTTTTATATCTTGAGGTTTTTGGTAAGCAAATAAATATTTTAAATGTAATTGGTGCAATTACTGTATGTGCATCGAACAACTTTATATTGAGCTTCATGTCATGTCACATTTTTACGCTAGTAGGTTTTTTATGATCTTTTTTAGTTGTATGTGGCATTCTTCTGAAATATATAATTACCAGCTCAGCCCTGAGTTGGAGAAGCAAGAGTTCTGTTGTTCTCTCAGACAGACTTGTATTGAAAGATACAGAATAGCTTGCTTTCTTCTCACATTCTTTCCAAAATCCATAAAAGTTGTTCATGTCCGAATGTTAATGTTATTTTTACATCTTGTGCAATCCCAGCATCACCTTATTCTAGTAGGAGTGCAAGCAAACAGCCCAAGCTTAGTCCAGATTTGATTTGATAGAAACTAGAAGGTTGGGGGCAGGGGATGGAGGGTGGTGGTAATTAGGAGGCCGGGGGTAAAAACTGAAGGAAACAAGAACAAAGTAAACATTAGCTAAACATGAACTTTTACCTCTGGTCCTTACTCCATGGAATCATACAGCATGGTGAGAAGCTTTAAGATGGCACATCTGCCCAAAATGCCACCTGGCAGCATGTTCGGGCCACATGTGAATCACAGCAAAGAGGCATGGGGCAAGGGTTAGTGTAAAGGTGAACACAAGGATCAGATCCCCGGCTGCAGGGGATGTAATTGACACATGACTCCCAGCTGCTTCTCATCAGACACCAATGAGTCAGTACAGTAGGGGGATGCTAAGGCAGGTTCATGCCTGCAAGATTCAGGACCCTTTAGTAAGTGACTTTTTTTCAGCTTTACTGAGGCATAGTTGAAAAATAAAATTATAATATATTTCAAGTGTTAAAAAAAAAAAAAAAATGGTGAGCACAAGAAGGGAGAAAGTAGCATAGCTCCAGGAAGTTTAGGAGAGGTTTTAGAATCGCTAGACAGAAAAGAAGTCTTAAAGAAAACCAAAAATCAGTGGGAAAAGGTCCTCATTCACAAAATCCATTAGCAAACAACAACAACAAAACTAAAAGGAGTTAATGTGGAGAATGAATAGAAAAGATGAAAAACGTCTGGACTCCTTACTAATCCTCTCTTTGAAAGGGCAGGGAGACTGGCTGTGTTGAAGGACAGATTCTTACCAAAGGGCCAGAAAAAGAAGTTATCTTTGCTCAGTGTCAGACTATTCTGTCCCATAGCATTGTAAACACTATAGTGACACTTATGACCATTAGAACCCTACATGTGTTCCCATTGCATGTTTAAGAATTTTTCTGCTTTAAAAAGAGATTGAGAATCAGACAGAAGAAAACTGATTGTGGAACAGTTAGAGGGCATCATGCTGGTGAACATCAATTGTGATATTATAGTCTGCTTAAATTATGATGAAATCATTGGAGGCATCAGAGCAAAAAGCAAATTGTGGGAAAGCTATTTACAGTTTAGCATTTTCAGTTTACGTGAGAATATGGATTCCATCTACCAAAGGGAGTGGGTCAGCTCAGATAGGATATGCATAGCAGTATCATGGATGTTTACTGTGTGTTTATAACTTTACCAAGTTAGACGTTGCTAGAAGTTTTTTTTTCTTAAACAGTATTAGATTCTATGATGTTTCAGAGGTCACCTGAGTTGAATGGCTACTTCACCTGCCTCACAACCGTACAGAAAAATGAGATACTGAAGGAAAGAGAAACATTAACAAATTTCTTACAATTCCATCTAGTGATTTGGAAGCTGAATCAGTATTTACTACAGTAAAGCCCATTCGATAACTTAAAATCTTCACTACCTAGGTGTATGAAGTCCTGTCAGACTCCCTCCCTCAAATCTGTACACTCTGTGCTGAGATGAACGTTTGCCAGGCTTGCTCTTTAAGCTAGCCTAGAACACCTTCCCATGAGAAACTTTCTACCTTTTTTTCCCTAAAACCATGGGGTTTCAATAACCTAACATTTATTGTAATTTGGAGATACTTTATTCAAATTACTTTAAAGAAAACCAAAACCAAGCACCAAGTTTCCTTAGTGAGAAGCCAAAGACTTTAGAGATACTAGATTGTCAGGGAAAGTATAGTTGTGCTTTCTAATGACCTTCATATTGGCCAACCCTGTGGGCTTGTTAATGTTTTAGATGAAAGAAGGATGAGGACCAATGGGTCCGTGCGATTCTCTGGTTGGAAAGTGAGAATCACATGAAAAGACTGTTAGGGAAAATACCTTTCCCAGTTACTTTTCTTATAAATGGTATATTTTAAAAATATTCCTTGAGTTCTCTTACAGTACTTAATTGCAATGAAAAGTTCATCTACACATATCCTATTATCACTTCATGCCTCCTACTCTAAAAGTGAATGATATTTGCTGTGGGTTTTAGGTCAGGAGTATTATCACAGCTTTTACTTTCTATCAAGAGCCTGAGCTTTGGGGTCAGGCAGACCTGATGTGAGTCTTAGAGCTGCATTTCACAAGCGTATCTAGCCTTGAACAAACAGTCTCTCAGAGCCTTCCAGGCCTCATCTATCCAAAGGAGAAAATAACACTTACTCAAAATGTCGTTTAGAGTTTTAAACTAAATGATATATATGTAACTACCTAACACAGTGCCTGACTCAACAGACAGTAATTTTCTCTCTTCCTTTTCATTCATTCCACGGACATTATTGAGCACCTACTCAGTGGCGAACATTGTCCTAGATACAGGACATGGGAAACAGCACATAATGCAGCCCTCTAGGAACTCACAATATGGTGGGAAAAGTGGTGCAACCGAGCAGCATACAACAGACCAAGTGAACAGAAAGGAGGGTGCAATTTCCTTTGCCTGGGAAAAGTGGGGGAGACTACTCTGAGATGATACACAGGCTGGGTTTGTAAGGAGGGAATAAGTAGAAAAGGGAAGAAAGGCATCTCATGCAAAGATATGGACTTAGGAAAGGTCAGTGCAGTTGGAGTTAAAGGATATGGTTTGAGTAGAGGAGTAGCATAGAATGAGTCCAAAAGGAGGTGTTTGGACCTTGTATGCCATGGGTATTCAGTGAAGTGACATAGTCAGATCTAGACTTAGAAATCTACCCCCATCAGCCATATGGACAGATGACAAGAAAGCCCTGTAGGAAGGATGCTGGTGAGGAGGCACTCGCCCTATTCCAGAACAGAGGCTGAGGCCTGACCTGAAGCAGGAGTGATAAGAATGAGGAGAGAGTGGATGGGAGGGAGTCTCAGAGGCAGAACCTATGGAGCTTGGTGCCTGGTTGGGTATGGTTAGATGAGATGGAGATGGGAGTCAGAGATGACAGCAGCTTGGTGGATAATGATGTCATTAGTTTACAAAGAGAATACAGAAGGCTGTCAAGGGAAGATGAGTTCAATTCTGGACTATTTATACTTGAGGAGTTCAGGAGACACTGGTGGAGATGTCTTATAAGCATTTGGATCCTCTTGGTCTGGGGCTAGAGGCATAGCTTTGGCCCTCACTGATAAATTAATCATAGTCAGATCTTTGGAATGGATGTCCTCATTCAGGAAAAGGATACAGAGTGAGAAAAATGGGGTCCTGCACACCTAGGGCGCCAGCAGAGAAGGAGAAGCAGACTGACATGGTAACAACTAAGACAAGAAGAGAATCAGAATTATTTCAGAAGTAAAGGAAGGAGAGAATTTTAAGCTAGGAGTATAGAGCACTGTTGAGTGCTGCAAATAATATAAGGGAAAGAAGAGCAAAAAGTGGTCATTACATTTAGCAATTGGGAAGTCATTGGTGATCTTAAGAAGAGGCATTTAATGCAGAGATGAGGGTGGAAAGCATTTCTTTGAGTGAGTTAGGAAGTACAGGCAGGATTAGCTGAGCCTGTATGAGTCATCTTTTTAAAAATCTTTAAGAAATCATGGAGCATGGAAGAGGTGCCCCAACACTAAAAATGGGCAAATGCCCTCTCAACTTTTGAATGCTAATGTAAGCTTAAGCTTCATGGCCCCTCCCAGGGACTTAGAAGAGGCCCATGCATGTGGAGGGCCATGAAGCTTGAGCTTCCTGATCCTCACAGTAAATCCACCTCTATCTGAGAGAAAAGCAAGGACCGCCTGTACAAGAATGTTCCCTACATCACTGTTTGTAATAGGAGAAAATGGAGACAAACAACTTGAATGAAGAAATAGTTAAGTGAAAGCACATTCATACTATGCATCTGTTAAAAAGAACGAGGTAGAATGAGGTAAGTCTTGTATGTATTGACATGGAAGGGTGTCCATGACATATTACTCAGTGAAAAAAGCTAGTTTTAGAACATTTTGGATAGTACAATCCCATGTATATAAAAAAGAAATGTGTATACACACAGTGGCACACACACATCATACATAAACACATATACACACACACATATATAATACATATATATTTCTATTTCTAGTTAGATTTGATAGAAAAAGCTCTGGAAAGCCCACCCAATTGTCAGCAACTGTTACTCTTGGAGAGTAGGAATAGGAGACTGGAGTTTGGTGATGGGGACACTTTCATATTGTCTTCTTACATTTGTATATCATTTTAATTTTGTGAATAAATGCATGATTCTTTTGTTAATTTTCACAAAAATACAAAATTTTTAAATCACATATGAGGTATAAGTTAAGCTATTTCGCTTATACAAACCCTGTCTCAAGGAGAGCATAATGGCATCCTTAATATTTGAAGCGTAGCCACTTAAAGAGAGATTGGATTTGTTCTGAAAGATACTGAACTGCAGAAATAGGACCAATGGGTGCAAGAAAGATAAATTTTTGAAACTATAAAAAGTTAAAAATATTTATAAAGACTATTTTTAGCAACATGGATGGACTTGAGGGCACTATGCTAAGAGACATAAGTCAGGCAGAGAAAGACAAATACTGTATGATATCACTTACATGTAGAATCCTAAAAATACAACAAACTAGTGAATATAACAAATGAGAAGCAAACTCACAGATACAGAGAACAAACTAGTGGTTACCAGTTGCAGGGCCAATATAAGGGTGGGAGAGTGGGAGGTACAAACTGTTGGGTGTAAGATAGGCTCAAGGATGTATTATTGTACAGCATGGGGAATATAGCCAATATTTTGTAATGAGTATAAATGGAAAGTAACCTTTAAAAATTATATAAAAAAGTAAAAATTAAAAAATATGTTTATAAAGACCAGACGTAGCAAGCTTGGAATCATTTTAGATGTCACCAGGTTTTAAGAGGCTGTTCACAACTGTACTTTGTACATGGCACTGCTTTGGTCACGTTCGGCCCCTTTGTTAGGAGTAGATCTTTCAGCTTCACTTGTGAGAGTTTGGAGTCAACCTGCTTGAGACAGTATGTATAGGAGTTCAAAGCAGGGCTCTGAGGCAGATCACCTGGGTCCACTCCCACACCATCATTTACTAAGCTTGGGTGTGTTCCTTAAGCTTCCTAGGTCTCAGCTTTCACATCTGTGAAAAGCAGTAATCAAAGTAATACTACCTTTGCAAGCAGTGATATCTTCAAGGTGGAGTTAGGGTTGTTTCATGTCTTCCCCCACCACAGCAATCTCCATCAGCCTGCTCCCCTACACCACCCCCAGTAAATATACGATCTAAGTGAAAAAAAATTGGGCCAGCTAGGTGAATACAGCGTTCCAGCAAGTACTTTATTCATCTGCTTCTAACCAAATTGTGACTATACAAACCCTTTGTTTATAAAAAGTCATCTAGGGTTTCCCTGATGGCGCAGTGGTTGAGAGTCCACCTGCCGATACAGGGGACACAGGTTCGTGCCCCGGTCCGGGAAGATCCCACATGCCGCGAAGCGGCTAGGCCCGTGAGCCATGGCCGCTGAGCCTGCGCGTCCGGAGCCTGTGCTCCGCAACAGGAGAGGCCACAACAGTGAGAGGCCAGCGTACCACAAAAAAAAAAAAAAAAAAAAAAGTCATCTAGAGGCACCACTGCCTCAGAAGGTTTCAGTGAGATAATTAATGTAAGACTTTTAGCACAATGCCTAGCACAGAGTAAATAGTCAATGAAATAAAAATTATATACACACATGTAGACACTAAATCAAAATGTTATTATAAGTGAGATGACATTTTTAAAGATTCTGGGGGTATGTCTGTCAGGTTTTCCTTTCAGTATGTGGAAAAAAAAAAAAAGTTTGATAATTAAAAGCCTGGCACACTCTTGGTGCTCTTGGACCTCCTTTCCTTTCAGTTTTCCTGTCCTTGAGGTTCAATGATTTTTCTCATTCCTTTGTTCATTCAACAATCATTTACCGAGTATCTAGTGAGTTCCAGGTTCAATCCTACATGCTGGTAGTACTAAGATAAAAAAAAAAAAAAAAAAAATAGGGGCTCTGTGCACAGGGAGCTCCTAGTCAGGAGAAAGAAGTTTAGATAATTGCAATATGATGTGATTAGGGTTAAAATTAAAGATGTGTAAATGATATTAATGGAGAAAGCAGAAAAGTGTATGGAAGTGTGTTTGAGGAGCCAGAGAAAGCTTCATAAAAGAGGAAACACCTGAACCAGAGCTTGAAGGGAGAGCAGGAGTCTGCTAGGTAGAAATCCTCTGTTAGAAGATGGGTGAAGACACTGCTTGATGTTTGGTGTGAAGTTTTCTATGACCATTTATAAAACTGAAAAGACAATAAGTTTGATTTCTCTTTTTCCCAGTATTTGGTTGTAATGACAGAAAACCCAACAAGTAATAATTTAAACAGGTTAGAGATGTATCTAATGACACAGGCTTCATCTGTCTTCCTGCTCCACTATCCTTATTACATGGCTTTCATTCTCAGTGTCAAAAGGGCAACTGTTCCTTCAGTTATGGCCTTCTCCTTGTGACGCTTTGTAATTCTATCAGGAAGGAAAATCCTTCCCCAGAATCTTCCATTTATACCTCTTAGATAGAAGGGCCACACGATCACCATGAACTGTGGGGAAGGCTGAAAAATTATTCTGGAGGAAGAATGTAAGGAAAGAGGAGGCTCTGAATGGGATTCACCAATCTACAGTGTCTACCAGAGCAAGAAACACAACTTTTTTCATTAGCAGTCAATAATTTGGTCTTATTTTTTTATAGTTGTTGCCACTTGTATTCATTTCCTGGAGCTCCTGTAACAAGTATCACAAACTGGATTGCTTGAAACAACAGAAATGTATTGTCTCACAGTTCTGGAGGCTAGAAGTCCCAAATCAAGATGTCAGCAGACACCTAAAAGCTATCGGGGAATGCCTCCTTGCCTCTTCCTAGCATCTGCTGATTTGCTAGCAGTCTCTGATGTACTTGGTTATGCTTAGCTGCATAACTCCAATCTCTGCCTGTCCTCACATAATGTTCTCTTTGTGTCTTTCTCTTCATGTGACCAGTCATATTGGATTAGAGACCCACCTTATTCCAGTATGCTTATATTAACCTAACTAATTACATCTGCAATGATTCTATTTCCAAATAAGGTCACATTCTGAAGTATTGGGAGTTAGGACTTAAACATATCCTTTTTTTTTTCGGTCTGGGGGATGTAATTTAATTCATAACACCATAACTTTGCACTTGATATATAAATAAGAAATGCTCTATTTCCAAATTATGTTTCTTTATACCTAGGTTTTGTAGAGAACTTTTAAAAGCCTTATTTTTATTCCTCGTTAAATTTCAGTTTTATTCATTTTCACTGTTTTATTCCAAGTTTATTCCAGTTTTGTAGTTAACATAATTCCTACTTTTCCTAAAATAATTTAGGAGGTAATTAAGAATAATTCCTAATTATCTAAAAAGTAATTCCTATTTATTTTAACTATAAAACTGTAGCAATATGAAATACTACTTGATAAACAGTATTCAAATAGCTGATTACAAATTTAGCAAAAATAATTTTTTAATCCATACCTAATACCATATGCTAAAAAAATGTACAAATGTGTTAAACAAGTTAAATAGTGTTCATAGAACTACAGAAAAACAAAGAACTTAGTATTTTGAATATTTGTGTGGTTATAAGAAACAGTAGAAATCATAAAAGAAAAGATCCATAAGTTCTAAGTGTATAAAAATGTAAAGCTTTTTTTTTGTTTTGTTTTGTTTTTGTTTATTTTTTTTCGGTACGCGGGCCTCTCACTGTTGTGGCCTCTCCTGTTGCGGAGCACAGGCCCCCGACGCGCAGGCTCAGCATCCATGGCTCACGGGCCCAGCCGCTCTGCAGCATGTGGGATCTTCCCGGACCGGGGCACGATCCCGTGTCCCCTGCATCGGCAGGCGGACTCTCAACCACTGCGCCACCAGGGAAGCCCTGTAAAGCTTTTTGTGCAAGAAAAACTTTGTGGGGAAATAAGTTTGGAAAACGTTATAAAAAAAAATTCAGACAATAAACATAAACAATATGTTACATAAAAAATTCATATAACTAACTACTAAGACCCCAACAGATAGATAGCTAAAGGATGTGACCAGGCAATGTATTAAAACACCATGTGTTTGTTAAGCAAACATATAGAAAAATGTTTATTAATCATTAAAAAGTACAATTTACAGTGCAGTGTAACTGATAAATTACTGCATTGCTGATGGTGATATAAATTGATACAGTCCCTTTGAAAAGCATTTGGCAAATACATCCAGAGTTATAAAAATGTTTATACAATTAATATTTCTGGAAATTTAGCCTAAGTAAATAGTCCTAAAGAAGAAAAAAACTGTGCTCCTAAAGTTACTAATAAACTTTATGCAGATCTTTGTTAATTGCAGAATCATTTGTAATAGTGAAAATTTGGGAGCTGCCTAATTTCCTGAGAGCAGAGGAATGGGTGACTGAATTATTGATGCATCCTTTTGTTAGAATACGCAGCCATCAAAAAGTGTAATAGTGAAGACCTGTGGCAACATGAAGAAATACTTATGTTTTAAAGTTACATGTTTTTTTAAAGTGCCATATATGATTGCAATAATGTAAAATTGAAAAGCATGCACATGAGAAAAGTCAGCAACCATGACAGTAGAATGTGCAGAAGGCGTTAGGGAGCATGGAGCTGTGTTAAGGTGACATGATTAAGCATCATTTTCCCATCATTTTCCCAACTTTCTTATAATTTAAAAGATTTTAAAGCATATTCAATTTACTATTTGGTTTAAAATCCCTCTGTACTTCTTGAATGTTAATGAAACCATTAAGAGGTAAAGAGAATTTAATGAGCTTTCTGGGAAAAAATTTGCTCACAGTAGTATTGTAAATCACACTAGATGTTTTTGTTTCATAAATAAGTCTTGTACTAAGTGGTAGGATTACTCTGATAGGAAAAATGACATTTGAAAAAAGCTTTTTAGTATAGTGTATGTGCAGTGCATGATTTATGGCTATGTTTTTGACTGGTGAAGTAATTATTTTAATCCTGACTCATCATTCACCTTAGTTTGGGTTTTATGGCTGAGATTTTTTGTTTTGTTTTGTTTTGTTTTGTTTTTTGCGGCACGCGGGCCTCTCACCATTGTGGCCTCTCCCGTTGCGGAGCACAGGCTCCGGACACACAGGTTCAGCGGCCATGGCTCACAGGCCCAGCCGCTCCGCGGCATGTGGGATCCTCCCGGACCGGGGCACGAAACCGCGTCCCCTGCATCGGCAGGCGGACTCCAAACCACTGCGCCACCAGGGAAGCCCATGGCTGAGGTTTAAAAGCCATAACGTCCAAAGAAAATAACTTACCCTTAGGCTGGAGAAAAATAGTTTTTACTTTCACCATGACAAATGATCTCTTCTGACTTTGTAGTTATGATTTATCAGTGTGGATTTAATTCCAGGTGATCTAAGCAGTTGACACTATTTTAGCAATCTCTTTATTTGCATTCTTATAACGAAGAGGGTTTGCTCCTCCCTTCTCAGAGGCCGAGTTT
The DNA here is from genome assembly GCF_000442215.2 of Lipotes vexillifer. Taxonomy (NCBI): domain Eukaryota; kingdom Metazoa; phylum Chordata; class Mammalia; order Artiodactyla; family Lipotidae; genus Lipotes; species Lipotes vexillifer. Next base: position 1,068,183 of record NW_006787408.1, read on the forward strand.
ATAAGAACTGTAAAAACGTGATCATTTGCTCTGCTCCTTGTTCCTGGTGAGCTGTACCTAGCGTATTCCCTGGCTTACTGGGCTGCCCACTGGGCTGTCCCCGAGGGAACACAGGCGGCCGACTCTCTTTGGGGTTGTGAGAAACAACCAGGGATGACAACCCCTTTGGGCCGTCCACTGCCCAGGCTTGAATAGATTATACCTCTGTGGTTGACTAGGCTTTGAATTCACTAGTCTGAATTCACTACCTGAAGATTAAAGTCCGTGGTAGTGCATCTCACTGCCTCTCAAAATAATACACACGTATACTTGCATGCATGCATACACGTGCACACAGGCTTAGTGCAAAACAACCAACTTATATCCCTTAGGAGAAAAGGCGTCTGGTGAAGTAGGTGTGGGAGTGATGATGGAAAGAAGTTAATCCCTATCTCCAAAGTAAAGACTAGACAATGGGGATCCATGCAAAGCAGTGCTGGACAATTGACGTCTACTGGCTCCCTAGTGAAACACAGCCTGCCCTCAGTTATTCAGGGTCTGATCATCCAAAGTGTGGATTATCCAGGCCATATGCTTCTCCTTCTTTGCCATCTGGCCAGTTGCCTGGCTTCCCTTCTTATTACCGGAGAAAATACTCAAAATACCTCAGTCCCTTTCTGCCAAACCATTTCTGTTACCTGTACTCAACCCTCTCTTTAAGCATATTCAGTGCACATTTTGGTCCAATCTGGTCACTTGGGATATTCTGACAGGACATATTGGTTAGTTTCTAATGTACAATCTTGGGCTTGTTGATCCTTGCCTCATCATAGTCCTTTAGTCATCTCTTGGATATATTATTTATCACTTCAGCTAGCTAGTGAGCTCCTTTAAAGTAAGGAGCATCTCCTCTGCCTTTTACATCCTCTTCAACTGGCCCAGAGAGCTCCTCTTCACGGGGTGGGTGTGAGACAAGTGCTGTTGCCTGACTAAGTACTATTCATTGTCATTTCAACCAGGTAAGTCATAAGAAAGTCACAACAGTAAGAAGCAGTAAGCAGAAATGCCATTTGCTATAAAAATCAACTAACTAAAAAAATCAATCAATCAATCAATCAATCAACTAAAAGAGAATCTCAGACTTTTAGAATTGGAAGGAGCATTAGGGATAATTATATCTTGTTAATGGGAACCTTGGACTCAGAGGAGTAAAGGAACTTGTCTTTGATCACCCAGAATATTTGTAGCAGAGTCTGGACTAGAATTCAGCTCTTTAGAGCCAATTTCTGTGATAATCCAGATTCGAAGGGCTATATAAAAGAGGAGTCATGCAGAAGGTATGCAGAAAAGGAGTGGCTTGGATTACATTGCTGGGAGGAGGAGAATGTATTAGTGACAGGTAACCAAGGTTAAAGAAAACTTTTATCCCTCTTTTGTATACATTAATCTTTTGGGGTTATAGATATTATAGGAAAATAGCAATTATTTGGAGTTATTTTTATTTGTTTTAAAGACTGATCTAAAACAAGAATTGAAAAGCTCTCATCCAAGTGCCTAGAACAAACTTGACATAGTAGGAGTCAATCAAACTTTGTCAAGTGAAAGAATGAAACAAAAACCCATTTTTCAAGCACTAGGGCTATTCTTTGGTTTTAGCATTACCAAACCCGTTTATGAAAAGTATTAGTGTCTTTCTTTGAATCAGAATTTCTTGTTTTGGCCACGTATTTCTATACAAACAGTTCAGCTACAAATTACAATGAATTTAAGTACCTGTTTGTGGATGTCATAAATTACCAGAGAAAACTAGTGCCATGTTGCTTACAAATGAAATGTCTATTGAATATTTTATGATATTAGCCTGAACATCTCAGATATGATTAATATAAATTTCTGAAACTTTATGTGATTTTAAAGAGTATTTAGGTTTAGAACTCTATAATTCATGAATCTTTACATGAAGGCAAATTGATTTATATTGCTTTCTTTAAGATTTTTTTACATAACTCAATACATGTTTATTGTAGAAAAAATTAGAAAATGCAGGTAATCTTAAAGAAGAATAAAACCACAGTTAACCCCAGGAGTCACAGATCAACTGTTAACTCTTAATGTATACCCTTCTAGACCTTCTTTCTACGCATGTCCATGGGGTTATATACTACACACTGTTTTAAACTTGCCTTTTTCCATATCCCATGAATATTTCTCAATGCCAATAAATATTTCTGGAAGCCATTCTTAATGGTTGCAGAGTATTCCATTATGTATGGGTACCATAATTTGTTTAACTAATCCCTTGGTTTTAGCTATTTAGATTATTTCCCATTTTTCACTATTATAAATGATGCTGTGGTGAACTTCCTTATTTGTACATATTGATTCCCATGTTCAGTGATATTCTTAGAATGGATTTTGAGGAGCACAGTTGCTGAATTTAAAATATACTTAGTTGGAAGGGTGGAAAAAAATGAAATTTTAGGTGTCAAAAAGATTACTTTCATATAGACTTGAAATTCTTTCAGAAACTAAAATGTCCTTAGAGACTTTGTACTTAATTTTGGTTCTTCTTAATAAACACATTTTTTATCATACATTGGCACAATTGTATTTGACAAATGGTAATCTCCCAAACCCATAGTTTTAGATGGTTTTCAAATAATTAAGTGCTTTAAAATGGTGGTGTTCTCTTAATAATAGTAATAAATTATGCTGATCGGTTTCTGCTCATTATTCTCAAAAGCTGGATGCTTTGTTTGGCTGGTTGACATGAGGCAGTTTCTTGCTGGAGGCACAATGTCATTGGACCATGCACTAATCTTTTTTCCCCCCTGATTTTACCCATTTCCAGGCTGATTATATAAACAATAAGGTGTTGTCCTTTTAATTAAGTGAAAATGACACATTACAGGTGCTTTTCAACAATCTGAACTTATCTGCTAAATAAGTCTTGCATTGTCTATACCCAAATGAGAATATAATTGTTCAAGCAAGGCCACTCTAGAAGACTGTTTAAAGCAAAGAGCACAAGAGTCTTCTCCAGTTTTGCATGCAATGGGATGTAGGATCAGCGCTATCCAATTAGGGCAAGAGGAAACAAGGGAGGGAGGGGAGAGAGGCTATGCTTACCGAGCTTGTTCAACTTGATTATATTACAATTTTCATGATAAAGTCTGCAGTAACCTTTATCTTTTTATATTTAATTTAATGGCCTTGGAATCTGGAGAAGCCAGCCCACCTTGTTTATCATGTAGCAATCATCAGCCTCTTCTGGTACAATTTTGTGTGTGTGCTAACTAAAAGAGACATGAAATTAAAAATAGGTCAGAAGGCTTTCCATTTCAGTTTTGTTGATTCATGTGGGTGAGGGGAGTGGGGCAGGCTAAACATTAGTTTCTTTTAACTGATATTATGGAGGAAATAATCTATAATGAGCAAAAAGGAGATTACAGCACTATGAGAACACTGAAGATTATGTTTTATGAAATGAGTTCTTTCCAAAGCATTGGAGAAGTATAATTATAAAAACTATTTCAAGTTGCCTACAAGTGGTTTTTGCTTGAAGAAAATAAGGGAATGTTATTTATTTGAAATATTTTGTTTATCTTTAAGTGAGGCTGTGATGGAAGAGGTGATGTGTTTTACTAAATTATTCATTAATTCATAAGATAATTAATTTCTGTCCTATGAGAAATTTTTCTCAAAAGGAATTACTAGTTTTTTCTTTAAAACAAAAGAAGTTGTACAAAAATAATGGTACTTCTAAACATATGTTTCGAAGACCGGGGCTTAAATAAGAATGGATAATGAATGTGGACTCTGAGACATAATAATTTTTTTCTGAAAAAAAACAATTAACCAAAAGCAATAGTTAGTTCCTCTTTAGGTGTCTCTAGAAGGCCTGTGCTTAATAGTAAGAATGGATAATAAATGTTAATTCTGGGGCATTTGTTACCCACAAGCTGCATTGTTGCAGTGAAACAAATTACAGAAACACAAATACCTGTTGAAACCTAGGTAGGCTGTTTCTCCCTCCTCCATTCCACATGACAGTCACTCTGAGTTTCACTGAGCTCATTATGCCCTCTAATTATAACACTAAGGAAGGCCTCCAGAAAAGGCTTTTTGTTGTTGTTGTTGTTGTTTTGTTTTGTTTTTTGCCACTAACACTCTTCCCATCCCCTCACCATTACCTCGAAAATAAGAAAAAAAATTATGACAAGAATCAGCATGGGCAGAACTGACCTTCTGAGAGAAAAGTTCCTATTTTAAGTGATATAACACAATTTGATAGCTTTCAAATGCACTGGGTAAATACTTTTCTGTCACAGCAAGTGGGAGGGTAAGCATCCTCTTATATACTAATGCCACAAATGCTCTCAAGAAGCAACTAAAACTTTGGCTAGCTGTTGTCAGAAAGAACCACAAAACTAAAATGATTCATTTTTGGCGAGACATTTGGACATCCAGATGGGTAATATTAATGTGTTTAACAAGTTAACTCTTTCAGATATCTGAGGATATAGGTAATTTCCAATTTGTTCTAATGTACTGATGAGGGTGTAGTCCCACCCAAAATCCAATTTGTGTGAGAGCCATGTGAAGGCCATCCTCTCTCAGAATGGACTTTGAGAGGAAGTTCCAGACCCCTTTTACATTTGAGCCTTCTAGTACATTAAAGAACTGAAAAAATGCCAAAGCAGGGTTGCAGAAATTATCAGTTTATTTTGCATGTTTACCTATAACAAATCAGGGATTTAAATTTGCACATGCAAAATGTAATGACCACAGGTCTCACCTAACTCGTTTGGAGAGAACTTTAAATCTTAACATTGAGGCTCCTCAAGAATACCATGAATCTGAAGTCCAGACCAAAATGACCTCCCTTTCCTCCCCACGAAAGGATCTAGCAGGTCAGAAATTTGGTTACATGTGCCATCGAGATATTTCTGGCCAAGGTTGGGCTTTCCATGTTTTATGTTGTGTAAGTTTGGAATTAAACTAAGTCTTTAAGTGCATGAATAGATGAACATGGAGCTTTTTCTGAACAAGTCATGCCTCTGACCACAGGTTTTCCTGAGGCCACTTCTGAAGGTAGGTCACCACTTCATTAAAACACGAAAGCAAGGCAATTCTGTTGTTCAGAATCTGTCTTTGCCAGCTACATGCTTACTACTTTGTACATTCTTAGGACAAAATATCTTATCTCAGTAACAGAGAATGACTGACAATGGTGGATTCTCAAGCATTTCTATTAACCAAAGAAAGAAAATGAACTTGTACCCTTTAGAGTCGGAGTCCAAAATAGCACAGCAAACTCAACATTTCTTTAAGATGTTAGGTTTTAGTTTTTCACATAATGTTACATTCTTCTCCATACTCTGTTTTTACAGAAGCTAATGGTGCCTCGTCCCCCAATCTTTGGTTAAATTTGATTCTCGCATACACTGTTTGATTCTGTGGTGCTGCATAGCATAGCCCTGGCACACCACTCTGTACCCCTGATGGAGTGTGTGTACTGGAGTCCGTAAATGCATATGCACATAAGGGATAGTATCTTTTGTTCCCTATGATTATCCAAGGTTTATCCCTATTGAGTTATTATGCACATGGCAATCAGAGGTAGCTCTAGGATTGGTGAGGCTCCCAGAAGAAGCCTTCATGTAGCAAGTTCCATTCTGCCAAAGTAATCCATTTTTTAATTTTTAAAATTAGTGTGTTCTCCTTTATCATGTTAGGCTGCGGGAGAGTATTTATGATGGTGTAACTCATGACCACGCTTGTTACAAGGTTCAAGGTCAGTGGTTCTCAAAGACTACATTTTTTAAATTTGTAGGATATTTTTTTAACTATCACATTATTGGGAGAAGCTCCTGGCCAGGGATGGGGAATCAAAGGATACCAGTACCCTGTCTCCCATTACCGTTAACATTTTAACTAACATTTGTGTAGTAAAAAAAATCTGAGCTGAGAACTCAGCTCCATTTTACATATAAGCACAAATGATTTTTGGTACAAATTTTTTCTGAATTTTTCAGAAATGTAGCTTCTTGTAAATCAAAGAGAGACTACATTTTGTTTTGTTTCAGAACTTTACTATTCCAGAAAATCATGTCAGTTGACAGCAAAAGCCGCTTGTAACTGAGCCTCCAATACAGAACACCTACATCATTCTGTAATTGCTGTTGCTGTATTCAAGGTGATTCTACGCTTAAGAACAAGCATCTGACTGCTTCCATATGTCTTCTAGTGCTATCCTGCCTGAGTATTTACATATTAATATACATATTATTTATTATGAATTATTTTTGTCCTGGTGTCCTATTTAGGGCATTAAAAATATATCTTCCTAGGTAGGTGATATTACTTATGAGTTTCATTTCAGGAGATCAAAGGAAATACAAGATAGTTATGAAAAGGGCGCATTGGATACGCTAGAGTGGATAACCACTGCCCTAAGTGATGGCCTAGTTGACTGTATATTAGAGCTGCCTCTGCACAGCTGCATGCTGAAAAATTTCTTTAGAAAAGTGTGATTTAACGTGAAGACGTTGACAGATTAGCAAAGTGTTTAAGACACATACTTCAAAGTCAGGCAGACTTTAATTCACATCTTAGCTTTGAGACTTACAGCTGTATGACCTTGGGCAGTCTGTTTACCCTCTGTTAGACTTCATTTCCTCAATTGTAAAATAAGATAACTTGTGAAACTCCTTCGACAAGGTTACTATTGCTTTTATTCTCCTCATCACTCTTAGTGAAGAGTCTCATGACAGATTACTTTAAGTGTCTTCAGAGTTCAGGTTCCTAAGAAAGATTATGCCTTCTAAAGTGCTAGTCTGTTTCCTTTTAGACAGTGGGAGCCATTTCATTCATGCCGTTTTACTCTTGACTTTGACTGTTAGTGCACATGGAGCTAAGTACTCATGCTTAATTGCTGTGGCTTTCCTCAGACAGGGCTTCTTAATATAGTTTGCCCCCATTTCATTCTCTCCTCCCCTCTCCCCCTACTAAATTTTGCACTTTCATCTTTTGTTGTAAATTGTAACAAATTCTTTTGAAAGTAGGTGGAAAATAAATAAATAAAATGAGAATGAAATAATAAGGCTCCATTTTCTTTATAATGCTTTGTAGTGTTTATTTCTAAAGATGGCAGTTTCTTTTTTCCCCTTCTTGTATGCTATTTGCTAATGATAGTATGTCAGATCTTTATTGTATCACTTACATGGGAAAACATGATAATAACTAAGATGATATTTTATCACAAATACCCATCCATAGAGTTAGTTCAATATAAATTATTTACTTCTATTTTCTTAGCAATAATCAGAAGAATAATACACATTGCTCTATCTTACCATATCACTATAGAACAGTGGTTCTCAAAATTTTTGATCAGGACCCCTTTGCTCTTTTAAAAATTATTGAGGACCCAAAGAGCTTTCGTTTATGTGAGTTAACTCTCTCAATATTTATATTAAAACTATGAAATTAAAATTGAGAAATTTAAAAATGTTTACTTACAAATAATTTAAAAAATAAGCCTATTATATATTAACCCATTATATATTAAATCTTTTCTATATTAACATAATTTTATGAAAAGTGAGTATGTTTTCCAAAACAACAGTAAAACATTTTAGAAAAAAGAATAGTGTAATGTTTGTGAACACATTTATTGTTTGTCTTTTTTTTCTATTTTTTTTTTTTTAACTGAGGTATAACTGACGTTCAACATTATTTTAATTTCAGGTGTACGACATAATGAGTTGATATTTATATATTTTGTGAAATGATCGCCACTGTAAGTCTAGTTAACATGCTAATGTTTGTCTTAATAGAAGATAGATTCTCCTGCTTCTACAATCAGTGTGTTACAATATCATACATCACGTAATCTCATAAGAAAATGAGAGTGAAAAGAACAAAAATTATTATTATTATTATTACTATTAACATAACTTGGACCTTATTAACCCCCAGAAGGGTCTTGGGGATGTTCAGGACCCTGGATCACACTTTGAGAACTGCTGCTATGGAACGTAGCCAGCGAAAATGACAATATAAGAAAAAGAAATAATGTCTTACCCACATTTTAATTTTCAGTCATTTCAGTGAGCTACTAAGTTTTTTTATATGTGCCTCTTACCCTTCTCCCAAAGTTCATAGAAACATTAAGGTCAAACTATAGCTGATGGGAATGTTTAGATTTTTCCTTTAAGATCTGGACAATGTATTTTGAAAGCTACTAGTGATATATGGAATCATTGTTATGCTTTTGGCAATAGATTTTTTTAAAAAATACGTGTATTGAACAGAAATAATCTTTTTAGTTGTGGCATATAGGAAGACAGCTTTTTTACTCTTCCAGTCTATAATGGTAAAACTAGTTTTATTAAACCATTATTTTTATTTGTGTGTGTTACTTGTTATATCATCTTTATACCATTCAATAACTAGAGTAGAGCAGATTGATTTCTTTTATTTCTGCCATGAGGTGGTTCATAATGAAAGTTAGATGGCTTGCCTAATTTACAGAGTAGCATTAGGTTCAGAATGAGTTAGTACAGAAGAACAACACATTTTATTTTACTGTATTTTATTTATTTTTCTTTCGGTAACTGGTTGTGAGCAAGACTTTAAGCCTTTGTATTGCTGTAAGGACACTCTAAGGACGGCGGCTCTGCTTTCAGTGTGATGGAATCTCCATTATAGTGTGATGGTGTTGGTTCCAGTAATTAATTGGGCTTTCTGTTTCTCTTTCTAGGAAAGAACAATCTTAAACTTTAAAATATTCCAACAGGGGAGACTGAGGCGGCTAACGTTTAACTTGCCCAATGGTAGTCTTAGAGTTAGGTTCTGGATATTTTGAAGTGAACAGGTGATAAACAGTGTTTTCTGCTTATGAGACACATCCCAAGTCTCTTTAGGTTTCAGAAGGTGATAAAATAAACATGGGCAAATGTGTCAACTGCTACCTCCAATGACAGCAGTACTCCCTGCTGGGCCCAGGGAATCACCTTAAAATCATGTCATTGTACTTTTCGTAGACGGTCAGATTGTGCCTTTGCCTAAAAAATAGCTTGCCTATCTATCTATCTATTTATCTATCTATCTATCTATCTATCTTTATAATATGTGTGTGTGGGGGGGGTGTATATATATATATGGGCCAAAAAGTTCATTCGGGATTTTCCATTACATCTTCTGTTACATAACTTTTTACTTTCCCAAGGACTTTCAGAACTGTCAGTTAAGTAGTATAGGTTTTCAAGGTTAGAAAGGAATTTAAAGATGATCTATTCCAACCCCCCAAAACTTGTTGAAGCTATTCAGTGTCTTAGATGAGTTGTCGTTCTAGCTTTGCGTGAATACTTCCAATTATAGAAACCTCATGATTCCTAAGGCAAACCCTTGTGATTTTGGACAGCTCCAATTATTGAGAAAGCTTGTTCTCTATTTGATCTGAGACAAACAGATACCCTTTTTTTCACTATAGCAGTTCTAATGTTTGAAGACAACTTACATGTTTCATTCTTATGTCTTCATGAGCCTTCTCCTCTCCAGACTCAATCAACTCTATTCTTTATCTGGAAATTTTGTTAGCCCCTTTCCTACTCTTGTTCTCTCTTCTACTGCTCTGCTCCAGTTTTCAACATCCGCCTTAAAAATTATGATACCCAGAATGACACTTAGTACTCCTATTGCTGAATTAAGGCCATCTCCTCCCTTATTGCCATTATATGCTATTGTATCTGAAGATCCTCTAGCTTCTCTGGCAACTGTATCGTATGGATTTATACTGTACTTACTGTCAATGGAAAGTATGTCTCAGCCATATCAGTTACTGTTAAGCTATATTTTCCTCCTGCACTTCCAAAATTGGACATGCAATTCAAAACTCAATCCATTAAAATTTGAAAGAAAGGTATTCTTTCTTGTTTTTGGTTTTTGATTGGGGGAAATAACTTTTTATTTTATTGCAATTTACATCTACAGAAAAATTTCAAGAATAGTTCAAAGGATTACCATATATCATTTACCTAGATTTACCAATTGTTAATATTTTACCCCATTTACTTTATCATTCTCTAGAGAGGTAGAGTAATATAAATTACATAAGATGTAAATAGTTATGTATTAATTTTTTTTCCAAACAACTTGAGAGTGAGTGGCAGCTATCCTGACTCTTTAAATATTTCAGTTTGCATTTACTAAGAATAAGAACATTTTCCAAAATAGCCAAGGTATAGCTACAAAATCAGGAAATTTAACATTGATATAATGCTATTATCCAATCCATGGTCTATACTCAAATTTCACCAATTACCCCAATAAAGTTCTTCATCGCTTTTGTGTGTGTGTGTGTGTGTGTGTGTGTGTGTGTGTGTGTGTGGTGGGGCTGGGTGAGGAGGAGGTGTAGTTCCAGGATCCAGTCCAGGATCATGTGTTTCATTCATGTGTCTGCTGATTTCTCTACCTTAGAAGATAAGTTTTTATGCGTCAGAAGTCGGGTAGTAGCTGTGGAGATTCCCCAGGACTTGGTCCATAGTTTCCACATCATTGACTCAACAGACATTCAACTACCATCTTTAAATAAATAAATAAGTAAATCTGTCTATCTCTGAAGTTCCCCTTCTATGCCGTCTTGTTTCGCATCTTGACTCTGGACATTTCAATGTAGACGTCAAGAGGGCAACAACTTTCTAAAGGCCTCAGTCTCTCTCCACTCAAGTCCATTTTCATGAGCTTTCCATTCAGTGAGCCTTTCTTCTCCTTCCTGCTGACATGACATGACCATTAGCTTGGTCTTTCTTCTTGCCCTGAGGCATCCATGATAGTCATTCCCCTATGCCTACATTCAAGAGTTTTTGCTCACCTATAACATCTTATCATTCACCCTCTTTAGCTGTTCAAACTTTGTTGATTCCTCAAGGTATCTTGTTTGTGAATCTTTTCACTCATTTATATAACAAATGTGTATTGATCACTTTAAGGTGATAGGTAGTGCTCCTAGGTGCCAGGGGTAGGGCAATGAGTTTGATTTTAATTTATCAATTCATTGCCCTTGAACCAAGCAATGACAACCTTACCTCTTCTGAACTTCCTGAATGGTTTATTAGACTTGGAAGGCATTTGTCCATTAGTGTCCCTGTCCTCATTGTATTACTGTGATTTGGTTGTTTCTTATATGCCCTATAAGCATCCTGAGGCTGAAAAGGGGGTTGTACTCATCTTTCTGTCCCCTTCAGTATCTAGTCCTGTATTATATGCACATACCCAGTACAAATTTGTTGAGTTCATTAATTAATTAGTCACAGATCAGAGCTTCAATTAGATTTGGGGTCCATATGTCAAATTAGGAAACTGCTGCAATATGAGGGCCTAGGTGAGAACAGTGGCTACAGGAATAAAGAGAAGACACATGTGAGAGTTCCCACAAAAGAAGTGTAAATGTTCTTGTCCCCTAAAGGGGATCAAATCACTCACCCATCAAATTGACTCAAAGTCAAAGAGGATGAGGAAAAATATGGAGATAGAAAGAATTAGGCAAGGCATGCGAATTTAGGAGAAGAGTTTGAATTTAAATAATTTGTATTGAAGCTTCAGAGATGCATCCAGATTGAACTGTTTCTCAGGCAGTTAGAAATACAAGTTTGATCTTTGGAAAGAGGTGAAAAGATTTATATTTATAACTTAAGTATAAATAAGGAAAAAATAAAATGTAAGGAACAAAATTGTCCAATCTGAATAAGGCAGGTACGAGGTAGTGGTTCTGAGAAGAATTTCAGGCAGTTTCATCAAGTCATTGATTGTCTAAGAAATAAAGACTGAAAGGATATTGGACTTTTTAATATTCTTTACCCAAGGACTTCCCAGGTGGCGCAGTGGTTAAGAATCTGCCTGCCAATGCAGGGGACACAGTTTTGAGCCCTGGTCAGGGAAGATCCCACATGCCGCGGAGCAACTAAGCCCGTGTGCCACAACTACTGAAGCCCGTGCACCTAAAAAGCCCATGCTCCGCAACAAGAGAAGCCACCGCAATGAGAAGGCTGCGCACTGCAACGAAGAGTAGCCCCCACTCGCCACAACTAGAGAAAGCCCATGCAGCGCAGCCAAAAATAAATAAATAAAGTTAAAAAAAAAAGATATATTAAAAAAAATATTCTTTACCCTAAACTTGACTAAATTCTGCCACTTTTTCTTTAACAACATTTTCCCACTGCACTACCTACTCTCAGCTTGATGAGAAGGTCCAGGGCTCCTCCTGAGCCACTAACCCCCCAGCATGTGATAAGTAAAGTAAGCAGGGCCTGGTGTCTTTAAGCTTCCTGTCCTGCAGACAGGGTAGGAGGTGGAGCCCAAGGTGTAAGTTTAGGAAGGATGGAGGGGGACCCATCACATTCTCCAGTCCAACTTTGCCAGTAATAAAACTGACCTTGTATTTTGATCTACTTTTGTCTCCTGGTATCTGATCTCAGTTAAGAATCTATAGAGGGCTTCCCTGGTGGCTCAGTGGTTGAGAGTCCACCTGCCGATGTAGGGGACACGAGTTCGTGCCCCGGTCCGGGAAGATCCCACATACCGCGGAGCGGCTGGGCCCATGAGCCATGGCTGCTGAGCCTGCGCGTCCGGAGCCTGTGCTCCGCAACGGGAGAGGCCACAACAGTGAGAGGCCCGTGTACCGCAAAAAAAAAAAAAAAGAATCTGTAGAAAAGAAGTAACAGATTCCAAAAGCGGTAAAAGAGAAGCAACCTCCAACTTCTGAGAGGGCTGCAAGGGAAGCAGGGTCCTCAGGAGAGAGCTAGATGGGGATATCTTCTGCTAGCGATAGAGATGAGTAGGGGAGTGAGTCATGATGGAATTAGTCAGCATAGTCTCTTAGAAGATGTGGTGTCAATTCCCACTAGAGTTGGGAGACTTTAGCTAGAAGGGAAGGGCCATTAGGAAATGGTTAGATCCTGGAGCTCCCAGTGTGGGGTGATCTGAAATGGAAGCTCTCTTTCCATGAACACAAGCTGATGCAGAGGTCTCTAGGGTCTCACCTCTCCCACAGCTAAAATGCCCACTTCAGAACATTTTATGAAATGCCTAGATGAGTATGGTTTCAGACTCTGTATATGACTTGTACAAAGATGTAAGGTTTATAAGTACAGAAGTTTTACTCCTATAATTATTCCCTCAGTACCAAACTTCCCTCACTGCTGATTAACTGGCATCGCCATAAAGGCATGTGGCAATATCATTCGTCTTAAGGAAAGGAAAGGAAAGACCTCTCTTGACTATAGCACCTCTAGCTATCTTGTTCCTCTGCTCCCTTGATAGGGAAATATGCATACAAGAGAGGATATATAATGTGTATGTTTAGTTTAAAGAGAAATAAAAAGGAATACCTGTGTCCCCACCACCTGAAGTAGAATGTTACCAATGATTTACAGCACCTCCTGTGTGTCCTTCCACAAGCGCATTTCTCACCCTCCACTGCCAAAGCGATCATCCTTTTGAAGTTTTGCCATCATTCTCTTGTTTTTCTTTGTAATTTACCATACATGTATGAATCCCTAAACAATACATTTTGTTTTGCCTGTTTTGAACTTTATATAGATGGAGTCATATATTCTTCTATAACTTGCTTTGTCATTCACTGTTTGGTTTTTTTGTGTGTGTGTTTTGGCGGCACCACGCTGCACACGGGATCTTAGTTCCCTGAACACCATCAAACCCATGCCCCCTGCAGTGGAAGTCCAGAGTCCTAACCACTGGACCTCCAAGGGGTTCCCTGTCATACATCCTTAGATTAAAAAAAAAAAATCCATATTGGGTGTGGTTCATTTTCACTGCAGTGTAGTATTCTACTGTATGATCATACCATAATATATTTTTCTATTTTAACTATTGATGGACGGGTTATTTCTAGATTTTTTTTTTTCTTTTTTTGCTGTTACTAACAATGCTACTATGGAAATTCTTGTACTTGGCTCCTGGTGTGTGTGTACAAGAATCTCTATAGGTTCTGAGGAGTGGAATTACTGGCTCAATTTTACTGGATATTACCAAAGTATTTTCCTAAGTGTTTTATCAATTTATATTACTATAAATACTAGAAGAAAGTTTCTGTTCCTCTACATCTTTGCCAAAACTTGGTACCATCTAACTTTTTACGTTTTTGCTAGTCTGGTAGTTCAAAATGGCTACTGATTATGGTTTACCTGTTTACTAATCAGCTCCTTTCAATGATTCTTAGCTTTCATGTTTCCTCTACTGTAAAATGCCTATTCATGTTTTCAGCCCATTTCTCTATTGGGTTGTCTTTTTCTTACTGTTTTTTAAAGCATTCCTTTTATATACTCTGGATGCTAATCCTTGGTCAGTTATGTGTTACAGTGATCTTCTCTCACTTTTCAGCTTGTCTTACCACTGTCATGGTGACTTAATGAACAGAAGTTCTTAATGTGTTAGGTTGAACTATGAGAAATCGCTGATATGTGATCATTTTTGACCTACATGTACAATTCCATATGGTTTGGGGAGAGCTTGTTAAAACACAGATTGCTTGGCTCCACTTCCAGAGTCTCTGATTTTGGAGGTCTGGAGTGGGAAGTGAGAATTTGCATTTCTAATAAGTTCCCAGGTGATGCTGCTGATCCAGGAACCACACTTGGAGAAATTCTGCCTCAGTCCCTTCTGTCTCTTCAACATCACCTTTAGCCAGTCCTCCCTCCACGGTTTCTTAGAGATTGTACTCCATGCCTAACACAGAGCCCACCGCTACTGCTCACCATGGCATCCTTTTTGTCGAGGAAGTTCTTGACCTATCAGTCTTCTCCAGGCCCTGCGTCACCTTAGTTGACTCCACTAGGCCTTCCCAGTCCTGGGTGCAGATAGCTGCCTAAGGAACGCATGCCATGTTAATAGATGCTGCCATTTTGTTCAAAGCTAACAGGTAGCTTTTAAAATGTCCCTGTAGTATTGATGTAGCTGACTTTGTAGTCTTTTTTTGTGTGTGTGGTACGCGGGCCTCTCACTGTTGTGGCCTCTCTCGTTGCAGAGCACAGGCTCCGGATGCGCAGGCTCAGCGGCCACGGCTCATGGGCCCAGCCGCTCCGCGGCATGTGGGATCTTCCCACACCGGGGCACGAACCCGTGTCCCCTGCATCGGCAGGCGGACTCTTAACCACTGCGCCGCCAGGGAAGCCCTGTAGTCTTCTTTAAGAGTGTACTGCGTGATTGAAATTATTTTGAAACAATATTAAGTCATGAATCAAACTCACGGTCTTGTCATGCTTCAATACCAAGTATCCTTGTCAAAAAACATCCCCCTTTCTTTTTCCCTTCAAAATTTCACTTGAAATCTCTATCCATTCCTATCATCGGTTAGCCCCCCTTATCTCCAACTCTATGTGTGACACTCATGTATTTTTCTAGAACATGCATGACAACCTCAAACATCTTAATAATAAAGCCTCAGGTGGGTAATAGGAATATAGAGTAAAAATTAAATATAAATACTTAAGTCTTCCTTCTAGTTTCTTTATGGCAAGTTTTCTGAGCAGTGACGCTATTGACTTTTTTGGCCTCGGTAAATCTGTGTTGTGTGGGGCTGCCCTGTGCATTGAGGATGTTTAGCAGCATCAGTGGCTTCTACTCATGTTGCCAGTAGCACCCCACTCCCACCCAGTGTGACAACCAAAACTGTCTACAGGCATTGCCAAATGTCCCCTGAGGGTAAAATCTCCCCTGGTTGAGAACCACCAGTATAGCGACATCTTATGCTTAACTTGAGTTTTCACGGATTTGCTTGTGAAATATTATCAGCTGGTTTGGGCCTTTAAATTTCAATCCCCAATCCTTCTTAACCATCTTCAGTTCTTTCTTTCATGTATTCCTCTTATGTCTACAGTGAAAAAAGGGAGGTTACGTTTTCATAATTGTTCTTTACTGATCCTCAATCTAAGACAAAAGGCAGCTCTCACCAGACACACAGAGGCAGACCGCAGGACAGACTTCAGATTCTTTTCCTATCCTTCCTGTAAGTATTAATCTCACCATAGGATGGTGATAGTTACTGTGATTAATATACTTTTAACTGTAATGCGATTACAGAAAATCATGCCACAATTGCTAGAGCTAAAACTTGACCTGCCCTGACAGGATGATGAAAACTCAATACCATTCTCCCTGACCCTCCCCACCCCCACACCCCCCCAAAGAGTCTTGCTTCCTAATGAGTAAGAGTAGTTTAAGCTGCAATTATTTCCTCTTACACTGACTGTCCTTTTCACCCTGATTACTCTTTGGATGTATAATGGGGAGATAGCTGCTTGCAGGCTAGCGAGGAGGTCTGGTGAATGGCAGCAATACATACTTGGGAAGAGTGCATTCTACTCTCAGAACCACCTCCCCAAACTGAATACAGCTCACAAATGGAGTGGGTAGAGCTTTTTACAATTTTGATTTGAAATGCCACTTTTCTAGTGTCTGTAGCTAAAACAGTAAATAATTTTGTGGGGTTTTTTCCTGCTGCTCTCAGTTTGACAATGGCTGATCCCCTCTTGAATTTACGTTTGCAGAAGAAGACAACCATTTGTATCATTAGGCCTTGCTCCTTTTTCGTTGAGTTTACGGACCTTCTCCAATTTTGTCTCCTTTGACATGAGCAGAGCATCTATTCATACAAAGGGAACACCATGACACAGTTAGACAATATGGCTTGGGAACACAGAGGGCACTGTGTCTGTTTCCTAATTTCAGAAACCCAGAATTGCTTTATTTGCCAGACTATCAACCAAACTCTGGATTACTGGAAACTTTTGTACATTTATAGTTTTGTTTTAATTGAGATACTACAACTCTGAAGCATCATAAGGTCTACAAGTACCTTGTAAGTCATTTTTTATAAAGACTAAACAATAAAAATGTTTTGTATAGTTTGAGGGTTAAGTGAATTTTATCTATTTGTAGCTATTTATTTGAAAAGTATCTGTTTCGCATATAGATATTTCATAACCACTTAATCAAAATAAATCAGTACCTCAGTTATCAGTAATTTTTTCTTAAGGGAACGTTAGACACCAGAACAGTGCTGAAACAAAGAATGATAATGATCCTAATTAATCGTGTGTTTCTTGGTAGATGACAGAGCACCTCCATATATATGATTTTGTTTGTTTTTAAACGTTGACACTATGGGCAAAGAAAGAAGCCTTGGGACAATGAATGGTTAAAAAATAAATAACCAAAGACCTAAAGATTACACGTGCCCAGTGTGATTGGTTTGCTAATCAAAAGGAAAAGAAGGGCTTCCCTGGTGGCGCAGTGGTTGAGAGTCTGCCTGCCAATGCAGGGGATACGGGTTCAAGCCCTGGTCTGGGAAGATCCCATATGCCACAGAGCGACTAGGCCCGTGAGCCACAATTACTGAGCCTGCACATCTGGAGCCTGTGCTCCACAACAAGAGAGGCCAGGATAGTGAGAGGCCCGCGCACCGCGATGAAGAGTGGCCCCCACTTGCCACAACTAGAGAAAGCTCTCGCACAGAAACGAAGACCCAACACAGCCATAAATAAATAAATAAATAAAATTTTTAAAAAATAAAAAAATAAAAAAAAAAGGAAAAGAAGAGTTCTGATTTGGTGGTGGTGGCTTTACAAACCAAGGTACTTGCTGCAAAACCTAGAAACTCAGGAGAATGCCAGATAAAGGAGCCAGGCAAAATGAGAACAAAGGAAAGGAGGAAGAAGAAAGAATATGAAGGGAGACTAGGAGACAATGTGGGGGGGTGGGGGATCACTGGAAAGAGAAGCAAAGATTTAAACACTAACTAAGAAAATGAGAACATCAGTTACAAAGAAATTGAGAAAGGTAGGGGCACACAGCCCAGCATAACTGAGCAGCCTTCTAGGACACCCACCCCTCAGGACAGCAGGCTCACAGAGTGAAACAATCCAATGCCTGGTTGGTTCTTTACTTCATACCATTCCAGCACAGTCATTGATCTTCATAGCAAACCCCCTTCATGAGGAATGAAGAAAAATTTGAATCATGTTTGCTATTTTTTATGCACCAAAACCTTAAGTGTTAACTGAAGAAAAAAGAAGTTAACTGAATTTTCCCCATAAAAGAAGTCTACACAGAATCACTCATCTGACAGGGCTCACTAAATTTGACATTTCTATCGAATTTATCAGGATACCTCATTTCTCTACTTGCTGTATATGAGTCGACTACAATGCAGTCAGTTCATTATTGTGGGAACTACTTAAGATGGTAACACAACCCACTGTGATTTATACTTGGTTATTTACATTTGTGTTTTGATATTGTACACTTACCCCTTTGTGTTACAGTGATCTGTTTACATTTGTTCTCACCACTAGACTATCAGTGCCTTGACTGCAGGGACCATCTTAGTATCCAAAAACTAGAGCACGGTCTCTGGCACGTAGCTGGGGTTTAATCAATGTTAGTTGAATAAATGTGAAGAAATAGATATATCTGATCTAAGACATCGCTGTGAACAAAGTAATGCCTCCACACAATGAAAATACAGTAACACCTGGAAAGCTTAACTACTTGTCTCTCAGACTGCTGTGAAGCCCCCAACCTCAACCCAAGTGCCCTACTGTAAATCTTTCCCCAGAACAACGGAAGTGGTTAAGTGTTCAGGTGTCAAAATGCTACCCCACTGGGCTGCAGGCTGCATACAAAGTTATATTACATTGAGTTTGAAATGCTAACAAAGCAAGTAATTAAGCTGAGTAAGTGCTAACTTGCTTGAAAGCAAGATTGGAAGCTGATAAACCAGAATGCTGATAATTAAGAGTTGATTATACAGCTTTGTTGTTTCTCTACCCTGCTAATAGCCTCTCATTCTTGGCGTGTAATGATTTCTTCCCCCCCACCCACCCCCCGCGAGGGAAAAAAAAACCCAACCATCAATCTTCTGCACTTTTCCTCTGCCATCCTGGGTAAGGCGTGACCTGGTCCTTTCCTAAGCTAAATCCTCCACATGTGCTCATCATCCTTTTCTCCTTCCTAGTCTATCTCTTGCATCTTTTACCTCTCTCTCTCCACTAATTTCTTCTCTTCTGTTTACAAACATGCTCAGGGGTTACCAGCCTTTAAAGCAAATGAGAGTGTGTGAGAATCTTTCCTTATTCTACAGTCCCTTAAGCCTCCGCCATCTTTCTTCTCTATGTTCTCTAAACTCTTGGGAAAGGAATCTGCATTCCTCGTGTCCTTAGCTAACTGCTGATTACTTCTTATTCCCTTAAACTCTTCTACTGGTTTCAGCACTCTAATGAAGCTCTTTCAGAAGTTATTGATGTATTCTTTTTTTTTTTAATTCATTTATTTATTTTTGGCTGCGTTGGGTCTTCGTTGCTGCTCGCGGGCTTCCTCTAGTTGTGGCGAGCGGGGACTACTCCTCGTTGCGGTGCACGGGCCTCTGATTGCAGTGGCTTCTCTTGTTGCGGAGCACGGGTCCTAGGCGCACAGCCCTCAGTAGTTGTGGCACGTGGGCTCAGTAGTTGTGGCTCACGGGCTCTAGAGCACAGGCTCAGTCCTTGTGGCGCATGGGCTTAGTTGCTCCGCGGCATGTGGGATCCTCCTGGACCAGGGCTCAAACCCATGTCCCCTGCATTGGCAGGCAGGTTCCCAACCACTGTGCCACTAGGGAAGTCCGTATTGATGTATTCTTAATTATCAGATTCCAGAATCTTCATTTTCCTTGATCTTTCAGCATTTCACATTGTTGACCTGCCCCTTTTCTGAAATGTGTCTTTTTGTGACTTCCATAACATTTTACCTTTCTGGTTTTCTTCTCACTTATGACTTCTTCTCTCCTTCCCTCTCTTCCTTCTTTCCTTCTTCCTTTTCTTCCTTCCTTTTGGTAAGAGAGGCGAAGAAAGAAACTAATATTTATTGACATTTAAAACAAATTACATGCCACGTGTTTTGCCATATTTTCAAATAATACCTCCTTTTGTCCTCACGTCAACCCTAGGATATAAATATTATTACCCCCACTTAAGATGTTATTTATTTACTTATTTATTTATAGTTGTGGTAATACACACATAATATAAAATGTATCATAATAATCATTTTAAGTGTACAGTTCTGTGGCATTAAGTACATTCACATTGCTGTGCAACCATCACCACTACCCATCTCCAGAACTCTTTTCATCTTGCAAAACTGAAACTCTCTGTTCATTAAACAATAACTCCGTTACCCCATCTCCCCAGCCCCTGGCAACCACACTTCTACTTTCTGTATCTATCTCTCTGTATCCACTCTAGGTACCTTATATAAGTCAAATCATATAGAATTTGTCTTTTTGTGACTGGCTTATTTCATTTAGCATAATGTCTTCAAGGTTCATCCATATTGTAGCATGTGTCAGAATTTCCTTCCTTTTTAAGGCTGAATAATATTCTATTGTAGGTATATATCATTTTGTTTATCCATTCATCCATTGATTATCCCCATTTTATAAACGGTGAAACAGTGGCTCAGACAAGTAAAATAACTCATTGAATTCACATAACTTTTCCCTATGGAAGCCTTCTTCTAAATTCTTTCTTTAGTTTTATTCTCTCTCTCTCTCTGTCTGTCTCTGTCTCTCTCTCTCTCTCTCTCCTCTTTGCCAATCTTATCCCACATCTTAAATTATAATCTCCTTATGGAGATTATAATTTAAGATGTGTAAATCCTACACTTAACCTTAAGTGTTAAGTGTATATCCTACACTTAACCTTGATACTGAATCCAGTTCCATATTTCCAGTAGATCTACCAGAATCTCCCTCTGATACCTTTGACTCACTATGTACAAAACAAGCCCATCATTGTTTGATCCTCAAAATAGGCTTGTCATTCTGACATTCCTGTTGCTGTTAATGATGACAAATTCCCCGGTCACCTGGACCTAAACCTCTGAGTCATCCTTGAGCCCCTTTTCCTACATCCCCCAAATTCAGTGTCATAAAGTCCTGTCAGTTGTGCTTCCCTAATCCTATTCATACCCATTTCAGCCTTGCTGTCCCTGTAGAAGAGGTCCTATAACGAGGTGCATCTAAGAGCTTAGGTTGGGTTCAAATCCCAGCTCATCCACTCCCTGGCTTGGAGAAGAGGGAGGGTGTTGGACTAGTCACCTGACCTCATAGAGCCTCAGTTTCCTCATCTGTGGGAGAAAGCCCAATGTGCAAGGTATTTTGATTAATAAATGTGGTAATATTTATAAATAGCCCAGCACAGGACTTCTGTGGTAGCACAGTGGTTAAGAATCCCTCTGCCAATGCAGGGGACACGGGTTTGAGCCCTGGTCTGGGAAGATTACACATGCTGCAGAACAACTAAGCCTGTGCGCCAGAAGTACTGAGCCTCAGCTCTAGAGCCCATGAGCCACTACCGCTGAAGCCTGTGTGCCTAGAGCCTGTGCTCCACAACGAGAAGCCACTGCAATGAGAAGCCCACGCACCGCAACAAAGAGTAGCCCCCGCTCTCCGCAACTAGAGAAAAGCCCACACACAGCAACGAAGACCCAACACAGCTGAAAAGAAAGAAGGAAAAAGAAAGGAAGGAAGGAAGGAAGGAAGAAGGAAAGAAAGAAAAGAAACAAAGAAAGAAAGAAAGAAGGAGAAATTTATAAAAAGAAAAAGCCCAGCACAGTACCCAGCATTTAGTAGACGCTAAGTGGTAATTCTTTCTTCTCTTTTAAAATTCTGTCTTCCTACTTCTAGTTCACTAGCCTTCTTCCCTCATAAGGAGTTTTCTTTTCAGTATTTAGTTACCTGCAGGAAACAAACCACTTTTTTTAGCATTATGTTTTATTTTACAAGGCCCTGGATTCTATATACCAGTCAGAGGACAGTGGTTGTGTTCAGAGTTGATGCTTCATATTTGTGTGTGAGACTTGATTGGACGTTTAGAATTCCTAAAACAACCTTGGAAGGAATTTCCATCCATTAAACTGCTACACCAAAATTGTCTTATACAAAACAACTTAAAACTGCAAGATTTATTGAGCCCAGTCTCATTTTTGAAAAGACTGTTGTTATGAAGTCAGTGAAGTGAGATTTCCGTGATTAAGAACAGTTGGAGGGATTAATGGAGAGGTGGCACGAGCTTATTGATAACTTTGAGTGTACCAAGAGTTTTAACTGGGTTAAGTGGAATCAGCAAATATTCCCCCCGAACACCAAAGTACAATTTGGCAAGAAAACAGGCCACCTTGTGCATTTTCAGCAGGCAGGGCACTTGGGTAGAAGGCTGTCTTCTGTTCATGGAGTAAGGGAATGTAGGCAAATTAAATCCCAACTTCCTCATCAGCAGTCTGCACTCCGGGGAGCTGTCCAGAGTAGCCAGGCCATGTCCAGCTGCACTGAAGATAGAAATTCCACGTATGGATCCTGAACTGTGTTTCTTATGTAGCTGGGTTGCTGGGTCTCAGAAAACCCACTAACCCTAACAACAAAATCGCCAAATAATCTTTTATCAGTGGTTTGGAGAAAGGTTTTAATAACAACTAGGCATGGAAAAGTTAGACCTGTGATGCAGCACTTCAGACTGATCCTTTCCTTTCATGTTTCAGAATGGTAAGCAAGGAGGCAGTGAAGATGGGGATGGTGTTAGTTCCCCATCTTGTACAAGACATCCAGGCATAGCCATGTATATAATTCTGTAAACTCAACCGACCATTCCTTGAGATGGCTGCTCCCTCATCAGTGAACCCATGACCACCCTTGGTACCACACTCCAGTTTCAAGCTAATGGTCCAGGCCTGTCGAAGGTGGCCAATCTATCCAAACACTTGGGTTGGATTCACTACTTCTGTCTCATTCCTGAAGTCTGTAATCAAATTCTAAAGACCGATTGCTTGGTGTTCTTATTTTTCTTTTGCACAGTAAAAGCAGACAATGCTACCGAATGCATAACTTAGCAGTTCATTTGCTACTTACTGATGTTTTGTGTTTTATTTTTCCCTCATGAGTAAATGTGAATGCTTGTATGTTGTCTTCTGAGTTTTTTCTTCTGATAGCCTCCTTTCCTGTCTCTTCTCAGACTTTCTGTTCATGAGCTCTAAGAATGGCATTCTCTGGTGTTCTGTGTTCATGTTCTATGAAAATGGCAGACTCTGCTACTCACCCTTATTTACCCATAACTAACTATCTTGCCCTCAATCCTATTTTTCTCTCATTTTGCTTGAGAATCTTCATTCTCTGGTCTCCACATTGAGTTGATAAGCTCTAGGAGTCCAGTGGCTGACTGGGGTTTAAATTGATTTGGTCCCAACAGTACCTTAACAGAATCCTCCTTCCATTCCTTTATGAATTGGATTCCTCAAACTCTTTTGAATGAACCGTTGTGATTTCCTCTAAGGTGATTTATTAGAGTTGGGTCATGGAGTTCAGAATGAAAGTATAAACTCAAAATTTCAAACTCACGTTTTTGGGGGATGAGTGGGTAAATAAACTCTTTTAGGATATTGTAATCATTTATTTGGCTATTCTCTTTTTCCCCTGCCCTAGCCCCCTAACACAATAAAATTAAATTTTATAAATGTAGCTCAAGATTCAGCAATGACTCTATTTGATGTTATACTGCTGCCACGCTCTCAGACGTCTCTCCCCCTCACTTTTTTTCCACTCCATGTACTGGCCTCAGAGCAGAGGGTTCAAGAATAAATGTATTACCAAAATGAAGGAAACAAGACTTTGAACTTTAGAGTGAAGAACTGTAAAGTGGCCAAGAGTCTGATTACCAGTCACGCTTCTAGATGGTTTATTAATGAAACAATGGATTAGCCACAAGGGGAAAGAAATGCCATTAGTGTTTTACTCTAGGCACGGAAGTTCCTATTTAAGGAAAAGTAAATGCATAGCATGCACCATGTCAGAAAACTAATTTTAATGTTAACAATGAGTTGAGTATTCTCGTAGTGATGAGAAAATATTCCAGCCTTCATTGCCTTCCACAAATAAGTTGCTGGAAGTAAACGAGGTGTGCTATTTCAGTACCAATTTAGCAATA
Organism: Lipotes vexillifer; assembly: GCF_000442215.2. NCBI lineage: Eukaryota > Metazoa > Chordata > Mammalia > Artiodactyla > Lipotidae > Lipotes > Lipotes vexillifer. Next base: position 1,092,197 of record NW_006787408.1, read on the forward strand.
CCTCTGCTCTATTATCAGCAACATGCACAGTTGGTTCATGGCGGAACACAAGCCACTCTTGTCTGTGAATAAGCATCAGGCTGACTGTGCAGGATGATAATTGCTCTGCCTTCACTTCCTTTGGCACCTACTGATCTCTGCTAAGTGGTTAGTAAAACATTTTTGTAGGAATGTCAAGCGCTTCGAAAAATTTGAAGGACTTAGTTTTTGATTGCTCTTTTTCTTATGTGTAAGTTTGAGGGAAGTTCATGTAAAGCCATTCCACCGCTGCCATTGCTCCTAGGAAGTGTCTTAAACAGTAGGGTGCCAGGGTGTCTGTGCTTGGCATCTTTTAATCAACTGTGTTTTTTTTTGTGTTATACTGTGACACGGGCTGGATGTGTTGGGATATCAAGTGACTGTCTTCAAATGGATGGCAAACTCACTAAAGTGAAAATGATTGTGATAGTTCCCTCATTTCCCCCTGCAGTGTATGTAAAACTGACTTTTAAAGTGTTTAGTGGATAATGGATCATGTAAGGTCAGTACTAGCCATGGCGGCCACGGCTATTATTTTCTCTTTTCATGGGAGGGTGCTCAGCAAAATGAGATTGTCACACTCTTTTTTTGAGAGGACAGCGACAGACAGTTAAAAGCCTCTTCACGTAAGGATGTTATTTCATAAAGACACCAGCACTGGATTATCCCCTTCACTTTAAACTTCTGCCAGCTTGTACAAAGAGATAAAACAAAATAGCCTCGGTCCCAGGGGTGGGGAAGTGCTGGCCAGCTCAGCCTGGGTCCACAAGCTTTCATTTTGATTAGTCACATGTGAGGAAAATTCACTTAGGCTGAGAGGTAAATTTAATACCAGTTATGCCCATGCTGTTCATATCACAACCATTTTCACATGATGCCACTTAATTCCCTAAGCAGCAGAAAGGTAAATCGGTGGCTGGCCAGCAAAGGTGTCACAATGCATTAAGACCAGGACTCGCTGCAGGGGATAATGGTTCTGATTGCTGTTGACTCATGTCTCCACCAACTGCCTCATGTAAAATAAGTGACATTTAAAAGACATCAAGATGTGAGAAGAGGTAAGGGAGAGAAAAAGAGAGAGGAGGGTAAAAAGTATGCGCTACTAAACTTGCCACCTGAATGTGCAGTTTCTTTTCCACCCTAAGTGGTAGGAAATGATAACTCGACATGCCATGGGTGACCTGCACTAAGCTTTTAACTTCCTGTCTTGTGTTTTTAGAGAAAAATCTGTAAAATTGCTTCTGGGAACTGCTCCAACATGTTATCATTTATTCCAATTTAATTTTTTCTAAGTTTTATTCTTTTGCCCTCACATATCAGTCTATTCATCTCTTTGAAAGCTTGAGGCTGAATCAAGTTAGGCAATGGTAGACAAGAGGCAGTCTACTTTCTGAAGGCCCATTTATGTCTGTTTTTATAAAGAGAATCAAATTCCAGTTTACAGTAAGCATATGCTTCAGTTGACATCTGTTTCTAAGACTTGGACGCTTTGTTTGCATAACAGTCACCAATAAATGGCCTTGTTTTAAGTCTGCTCACTGAGTTGTATGTGGGTTGTTCAGCTGGGGATTTTAGTCGCAGCTGATCCCCTACCGCTCATAGCTGATAGGAAGGGGGAAAATCCGAGAAGGCCAGTCCTATTTATTAATGCAGATTTTAACATTCTCAATGAACCACTTATCCAGTGTGATTCGGCAACCAAATCCTTATTTGCTCAGGGAGAGGAGGGGGTGTTCTTCAAAGTGCTGAATTAAAGCTTACCAGCTTTTTTTTTTTGGAGGGGGAGGGGATGGGGAGGAAGGAGAGAGAGCAAGGCCCTTTCTTTAGCCAGTCTCTAATAATTCAGAGTACAATGAGAGTGAATCTTTAAACAGGACATCATAAAACAAGCTTATGTTTAATGAATTTATCGTTAACTAAGAGTATCAGACGTTTGTAGAGCTCTAAATGTGGGCCTTTTGTGCAAAGTCTTGATGCTTTTTTTTCAGTACCACTTAAATGTCAGTTTAGAGTTTGATAGAATGGCTGTGTATCCTTCATTCATCTAATTTTGTTTCACGTTAAAGCATACCTGATTCCACATGCGTGGGAAACAGGAGCAATATTCAAATATTTCAAGATGTCCATGTGACTATCTTTAAGATCATTAGTGCTAATTAAAGAAGTTGCTACTTGTGTTAAATAAGCTGCTTCAAAAACAAAGCTAATCCGCAGTCTACATAAATCTGCCCTTTCTCCCCCTGCCCCCTGAAAGGCATGCCAGCAGTTAAAATATTAAAAGTCCAAGGATGGCATCTTTGTGCTCCAGAAGGTAAACCTGATTAATAGAGGGCTTTACTAAATTCTCAGATTTCTATAGAGGAAATCTGACTTTTGTATATTTGAAAATGTAGTATTCACTGACTTTAGCATACTGAACTTTTTCCCCTGAGTTATTGTGTAATATTCAGTAATCATTTATGAAATGTGTGTAACATTTTTCAAGGGGATTTACATATCAACTTTTCCTAGTGGAATCAACAACAGTAGCATGAAATGTATCTATTCCATTTACTCTTATCCAGTGCTCCTACTTTCTTTTTCCCTTTAATTTTTATATATGGTAAAAATTTCATTGAAGAGAGATTTTAGATGACAGGACTGTAATTTTAAGCCCAATAGAAGAGGTGTAAGCAATTTGAGCTTAGCTGAAGCATAATCTTAGGTTGTCAAGAAGAAACCCATTCTCCCTATGCTAATCAATCAGTGTATCAACCAACCAATCATCTCTTCAGCTTAGCATATATCCTAAGGTTTGATATATCTATTAAATGCCCATCATGCAGCTGGTCTCTGGATGATGAGATTCCCCCTATCTTGGCATTTGGCGGCCGATGACTGAGCTATCACAGCCTCAGATAAATAGCAAGCTGGAGATTTCAATCCCATTCCTGAGTGCAGAGACAATCCAGAAACGTTGAAAATATTCTTAGTAGAGAATACACAGAAAATTACATTTCTCAATACCGTGTTGTGTGTGGAAATTGTATATATTTCATGATTTCCCCTCCCCAGACACAACAAAATAAAATAAAATGGCTCTTTTATTATGATTGGAATGCTAGTAATCGAAAGAATTGTTAGAATCTGCTTTGAACTCTTTTTTTTTTTTTTGGCTGCGTTGGGTCTCTGCTGCTGTGCGCGGGCTTTCTCTAGTTGAGGCGAGTGGGGGCTACTCTTCGTTGCGGTGCGCGGGCTTCTCATTGCGGTGGCTTCTCTTGTTGCAGAGCACAGGCTCTAGGCGCACAGGCCTCGGTAGTTGTGGCACATGAGCTCTAGAGCACAGGCTCAGTAGTTGTGGCACACGGGCTTAGTTGCTCCGCGGCATGTGGGATCTTCCCGGACCAGGGCTCAGACCCGTGTCCCCTGCATTGGCAGGCAGATTCTTAACCACTGCGCAACCAGGGAAGCCCTGCTATGAACTCTTAATTGCAAGACACATTACATGTAAGTATTTGAATAAGTAAGAATAGTGACCAATCAGATGATAAATTTCCTGAAAACAAACAGAAGCTCAATTTTATAAAGCAAGGCACATAATCATTGTAATTATGGGGAAAGGGGTCACTATTTCCAAATATTGTACATTGCTTCCTGGTCTCAGTTCAGAGGTTCTGATATTAGATGAGCTGCAGCTGAATGTGTCTATAGCCTCTTCCACCAGCCATGGTTTGGAGACAGTGTTTCCATAAAACTGTTTATCGAGAAATAGAAACCAAAAGGACTTAAATTTAATTGCTGAGAGCCTGTGAATACATTGAAATTGGAATGTGTATGATTCATTTCTTCAAGCACTGATTTCCACCTGGAAGGTAAAATTCTTTCCACAAGATGCAAATTCAAATCATGATGTCTTTCCTACACTGTTCGAGTCTCTTACTCTGAAAAGAGAAGCAAGGTGAGGTATTAGGGCATTGAGGTCCTAACCCAAGCTCAGCCACTGAGTAGCTAAGCAAGCCCCTTAGTTCTTTAGGCCTTACTTCATAAATTGAGATTTCACTAAAGCGCCCATGAAAAGTAGGAAGTAGTTATTTTCATCGTATGTAAACGCTCTTTCATCTTCTTCCATAAGGTTATTGTTTTTCATGTCAATTATGGTATGAATTTCGCCTTTTACTATAGTGTTTGCTCAGCCAAAATCTCTTTAGTGCTGTTGGGCAACATAAACCGATGAAAAAGATATTCCAGGCTAAATACAGCACTGTGGGTTTGAAGCCATGTTTTTCAGTCATTTGTTGAGGCTGGGGCCAAGGAAGAGGAATGATGGAGTTCACAGTAACGTGAACTGTTTGCTGCTGGAGAGAGAAGGGAATCTGTTTTCTGTCCTGAGAAGTCCAGCATGAGTCCATAGAGACCGTGATGACTTCTCCACTCTCAACAACTCAGCCCGTGCACTTTGATCTCAACTTAAGAACACTCATGTGTCCTGGTGTGAAAGGGCCAGTAACAATATAACAGCTCTAGAATTTCTGTATTTTTCTCAACAGAAAGATAACCGTGGTGTCAAGTCCAGAGCAATAGTTCAGTTTAAATAGTGTAATTTGAAGGCCCTTCTCAAGGAGTTGTGATTCTCAGAGAAAACACTTTGCTGTATGGGTTAAGGTTACAAATTTTATCGTAGCAAAGAGAAGGGGCCAAAAAAAAAAAAAAGAGCAACAGAGAGAATCATTTTCTGTATCTCAAGTCACTTAAAGGGCCCATTCTGGGACTCATTCCAGGCTGCTCTGATTAGAGACCTGCATGTTTGTAGATATCCACAGATAAGTCCCAGATATGAGCAGCCATGACATGTGCTCTGCTGAATGAGGCAAAAGGATTGATATAGAGAAAGATGGCCTATTGAATGTGGATTCTTTGTTGCTGGCCTGGAAACTTGTAAACATGCACCTTTCAGGCCCAGGACAGCCTTACTCCCCAGAGCATCTATCCTGCCTTCTGGTGATAATTGTCCTGCCAGCTCTGCAGATTGTGGATGTAGATAAGAAAGCCAGTGAAAGTGGATTGAGCCCAGTTAGAAACTTATCCACACTAGAACTGACCTGTGATTGCACTACCAGGTAGAATCAGGTCCTAAGTAGATACATCATATGAAGCTCAGCAAATAGATCTTGTAAAAGAAGAAGGATTCATTTTTCATTGTTGTGAGTTCCAGGTTTAGAATGTTTTGCTACCATTCTGCATGAATCCAGCATGCCTTCACATACATCATGTAAACATGCCACAGAGAAGTAAGAGAAGCAATGAGCTCCCTGTCCTGAAGGTGTTATGTTCAAAAACAACATAAAGGGCTTCCCTGGTGGCGCAGTGGTTGAGAGTCCCCCTGCCGATGCAGGGGACACGGGTTCGTGCCCCAGTCTGGGAAGATCCCACATGCCGCAGAGCGGCTGGGCCCGTGAGCCATGGCCGCTGAGCCTGTGCGTCCGGAGCCTGTGCCCCGCAGCGGGAGAGGCCACAACAGTGAGAGGCCCGCGGCCCCGCAAAAAAAAAAAAAAAAAAAAAAAAAAAAAAAAAAAAAAAAAAAAAAAAAAAAAAAAAAGACAACATAAAAAAAAGAGCAAAGTATTTTTTATGAAAGCTTGAAGGTAGTATCAGCAAAATTTCTTTATCAGAGTATGATTAATGTTTGCTTTTCTATTATGAATTCTTTTAAATGGAAAAGGGGGGCGAAAACTGCAGTGAAAATTAAAGAGGAGGAGATAAGATGAAAGGGATAAAAGAGAAGCTGAAGGGAAGGGAAGGAAGAAAGTAATGGACAAAGTAAGGGGCTCCACTGGGGCCACGGCTGTGGTCTGTCTGCTCTCTGGGCCCAGTCTACATTTTAGGGAGGGAGTTCCTTCAGCTTAGAATGTTTTGGGGCTTGAGAGGCAGTATTCACCCAAACATCAGGCCCCAAGGGTTGACCACTGTTGTAGTCAGCTTGCGCTGCTGAGACAAAATGCCAAAGACTGGATGGCTTCTCACAGTTCTGTAGGCTGGCAGTCCAAGACAACATAGTTTCTGTTGGGCTTCTCTTTGTGGCTTGTAGGTGGCCACCATTTTGCCATGTGCTCACATGACCTCATCTTTGCGCAAGCACAGTGTGGGGAGGAACACTCTTTGGAGTCTCTTCTTATAAGAGTGCTAATCCTATCATATCAGGGACCCACCTTTAGCACCTTGTAATTACCTCCTTATGGGCTCTACCTCCAAATATAGTCACACTGCAGGTTACGGTTTCAACATATGAATCTGGGGTGAACACGATTCAGTCCATGGCAGCTACCAATTGTAATAACTAAAAGCAATCTCTCCAAAGTGTCTTTCCAACTTGCTGTTGAAGAGACCACTATTAACCAGTACATAACCCATGATGCTTATCAGGATTCTGGAAGCATTGTGCGCAGCCATTAAGCAGCAGAGCAGAGGAGGGGAGAAACCAGGTGCAGAAGGGAGAGGGTGTACAGTGAGTGCTTTATAAACACTCTGAATGGGTGAAAAATAATGACCTCTGACTTCTTTGTGGTTCTTAACTCATGCTGCCACAGATTGGTTGTAAGGTCCATATCACACTGTGATATGAAAGTATTAATTGAATACGGGCAATCAGAATTTCTATGTGAATAATCACCTAGAAAATAATATTCTGCCCATTCAACAATAGAATGGGGAACCAAGCCTTCACTTGGCTATACAGTTCTCTTGATGGGGTCAGATTTTATTTTAAACCCTGAGGTACATGCATTTTATGTCTTATTTTAGCTCTTAAGGCTGATGTGAATTTCTTTAGAGTAACTTAAGAAGAAAGAGAATTAAGGGAGGAAAGATGCCAGTATTGTCCTTTTGGTTTCATTTGTGACTTTCTGACAGATACCTTCATCAACCCTCATCTTGAATAGTAACCATTCCATTAAAAACAAACCCATGAATTTAATTAATATTAATGTACCAATGTCAGTTTCTTAGTTTTGACAAATGTAAGACGTGACAATGAGAGAATCTGGGTGGAGGGTAGCCAGCAACTCTCTATACTGTCTTTGCAACTTTTTACTTTTCTGTAAATCTAGACTTATTCCAAAATAAAAAGTTTATTTTTAAAACCCAGGTATGTGTGTTTTACAGTGAGCATGTCAATAAGAAAGCCCTTAGCTCTACATTTACGGGAGCATTTTCTCAATGATTCTACAAATGAGTGCTCATTTAAGTTTGATATCCTGAGAAGCTGATGGCTAACCCTACATTCGTGTCTACCATCAGACAGGTCCTGGTTGATCATGCTGAGATGCTCACTTATCTGATATTGAATCAGAAAAAGAGGAGGATTTAGAATTATCTGACTTTTTGGAATGCTACCCAGCAGTAAAATAAAATAAAACAGAATAATCTCTTTGCATGTTTACTAGCCAAAGCATACTGTATCACACTGTAAGTTGCTTTCAAGTTTGTGTTTTCTATTAGGCTTGCCATGTGGTGTATTCATGATCATGTGAAAGTGTCTAATGGTTATTGTAAAATTAGAGGCTGTCCAAACAAAACTTGAAATCCTAAAACTTTCTCTCCAAAGTGTGATAATTCTTAGCTATACTAGTAAACTGTTTGACATGTGTTTAAACATAATTTGATTTTTTTTATCAGATTGTCTCTTTTTTAAAGTATGTCTAACAAAGTAACTATATAATAGAGGAGACGGTATGTGATTTTTAATTTTTATGTTAGTTTCTACCATGTTCTAGGCCCATTTGGATTTTTGAAAAAGGTAATAGAAAAATGCATATGTGAGTCCCTGTGCTTACTGCGTTGTTTTACTTATATTTTTGTGTCCATCTTTTCCCCTGAAGAGTGAACTCGTTGAGAGTCGGAAATGTGGCCTCAGCGTCTAGCCCAATTCAGTGTATAGTAAGGATTCAGTAAATATTTGTTTGAATGAATAATTGAATAAAATCACATTTAAATGAACTACTTCCACTTTGAAGGGAACCAAATAACTGCCTCTTGATTTACTCTCTTCACTGCCCTTGTTTTAGGATGGCCTCACAGTTTGGACTGGTTTTTATCATTGCTTTTTCATTCAGCTATGTATACTGCCCTTTCGAATCCATAAAAAGTATTTAAAAGAAAGAGAAATTGTTCATGTTTCCAAACCTATTCGAATGCATTTTCAAATATGTCAGACACATCTTTGTTAAAATTAAACCAGGGATTGGTTTTGAGCGAATAGCCCTATATCCTTACAGATGCTGTGGATGGATGCATCTAAGCTGCTTATTATATTGATGGGTTTTGCTGCTCTGCAGCAAATGAAAACAGGCAGCTGCTTCCTCCATCAAAGCAAAAAGCAGCCTGAGTTTTTATTAACCAAGTGTTCATTTCTTCTATTGCCAAAATTCTTACACAAAACAAAAGAGCAGTTTTAGCACATTATTGCTTAACTAGACATGAACAACTGACAGCAAGTGATAAGCCTGTCTGCTTTTCACAACTGGTAATCATTTTTGGAATAGATGTTTTAATATGGTTGAATATAAATTTTGTAATTTACATCTACAATGGTACGTAAATTTATAGATCCAGTTTGTTGCAGGAGAATGAAGGCTATAATCACAAAAGGCTCTTCCCAGTGTTGTTTAATTTTTAATGACTATTTGAAAATTGGGGAACGAAAATGAAATCAAATTCATTTCTTTAAAAAATACAAAAAGGTGTTAAAGACAATCATACAAGTTGGTTGGAGCCATTTGTAGATGGCCCTGACAGAGCAAGACCCCTGTGTTGACAGCCAGGACGTGCCTCGCTCTCCATTTCCACATTAGTGGCAGTAAGCCACCCAAGCTCGTGTACCAGCAGAAATTTCTGGAGAGCAGACCATCATGTTTCCCTCATATCAATGAATAATGATGAGCGGGGAGACAGCAAGGGCAGGGCCTTGGCCGTTTTGCACAGCTGAGATTCCCAGCCAACTCTCATAGTGTTTCCTTTGGTTTCGTTTTTTTAGCTACCTGAATATTATACATTTACTTTCAGATAGAATGGCAGAGAGGGGGTTATTTTTTTTTAATTTTTTTTAATTTATTTTTTTTTTTGCGGTACGCAGGCCTCTCACTGTTGTGGCCTCTCCCGTTGCGGAGCACAGGCTCCGGACGCGCAGGCTCAGTGGCCATGGCTCACATGGCCCAGCCGCTCCGTGGCATGTGGGATCTTCCCGGACCGGGGCACGAACCCGTGTCCCCTGCATCGACAGGCAGACTCTCAACCACTGCGCCACCAGGGAAGCCCGAGGGGTTTATTTAAAGTGGGTTTAGACTGAACCTCAGCAAGACGTTGCCTATTTACCAAGGCAATTTGCTAAATGGTGTGTTACCTTTTGGAACGTGCTAAAGGCAATTCCTGCTATAAAAAGGGGAGGTGGTCCTACTCGTCCTCCTTCCTAAGAGGAGGAGTTTGGAATGAAGGTAGTTTTGAAATGCTGGTGTCTTCCAAATGACACTGCTAAATAAACAAGTTCTGTTGCCTAACTAGCCTTAGGGCCGTTTTAATAAATGTACATTGTGGCTTTGGCATCTGTAGCATGTGCCTCCTAAACACCAGTTTCTCTCCAGGGGGGCTTTCATAAATGCACAGAGCATGCACTCCACATGGAACACAAAGTTTTCAGTTTGTTTGGAATTCAGTAGCAGTGTTTACCCAGAAGTGAGATAAAACTGGACTCCAAGGCAGGAAGCTGCTGTAGAAATCAAATTCAGGAATCACGTAACCACACCGTCCTTACTCTCCTTTGGAGTGCCGTGTAACAACTGTGTGTCTACATGGGTGAAGTGATTAGATACCAAACATAAGGAACACTAACAATTATTTCTAATACTTTCCTCTTTGTTCCACTCCATTCGACACATTACTGCTCTTACATGATGTTTCAAGACACAAGACAGTCCCGTTTTTAAAAGGGTGATCCTATGCTAAGGACACTGAGGGCCTTGGGGGAGGATGTTACTTGGAGTAAAACTGGCAATGAAAGTCTTCCCTTTTTTTTTTTTTTTTTTTTCTGCCTCTGGGAAGGATGTGCTGCGTTCCTGGGGGAACCCAGGCCATGTTTCTCTCCTGCTCAGAGCTCTCTGGTCTGATTTCCTGGGTCCACCTTTCGGAGAAATGACTGTTCTCACTTTCTCACATCTTCTCTGACCAATGGAGATGGAACATTTACTCACCCAGAGAGCTCACACTGGGAGATTCTTCTACCTGTGCTTTGAAACCTTGGGAGAATTCCTTCTGCCCAAAAGGGAGTTTGTTACTCTGAGGAAGTAATATGTTTGAGGAAAAACTACAACATATATCTGAGAACTGTGCTCAGTATTGGAAAAGGAAAAATTGGACTTGAGGAAGTTGTCTGTTATTAATATGCTGGATTAAGTAAATAAAAAGCCATCACAAATAGAATATATAGATGTAGAGTAGTTCTTTTCTGAGGCTGTGAGATTTAATTTACAAAGGCAGTTCTAATTCAATAAAAATGGACATGTTATGAAGACTTGATCTCTAAGATGGTTTTGAATCCTTTCTAAAATATTTCCTGAATTATAGGACAAATAAAACATTTTAAGCAACCTAATTTCTTTAAAATGTCATGGGCTAAAGCCCACTAACAATTTTATAGCTTTAGTTTGGAAATGCACAATTATAACGATCTATAGGCATTGAATTTAGAGCTGGAAGGGTCCTCAGAAATCAATTTGACCCTTCCAATTTATTCTCGAAACTAGAGCCCAAATATGATTTGTCCAAAGTCCCAAAATTTGTTGTTGAATGAGTCATGAGAACTAGAAACTAGCCCTTTTGATTCCAGAACCAGCCACCAGGGTTGGGGCAATTAGTATAGTGCTTTAGAGACTGAGATTTAGAGACTGAGTAGGGTGGGCTCAAACCCTGGCTATGCCATTTAAACTTTCTGTGCTTTGGTGTACCTCGCTGTGCCCCTTAGCTGGCCATAACGACAGTACATACCTTATAGGGTTGTTTTAAGGATTAAATGAGATAATCTATATAAAGTACACAGCTCAGTGTTTGCCAGGTAGTAAGTGTTCAATAAGTGATGCTAATAACAACAACAACAACAAACACTAATTGCACTTACTTGGTACTCTTATAGTTCATTCAATCCTCGTGTTACCGAGTCCAAGCTTATACTGCTTGCTGCACGAGAGGCCAATAAATCCAGAGACGAGTTGGTGGGGCAAGGGGTCACAACTTTATCTGGAAAGCCAGCAGATGGAGAAGATGGTGCCCTAGTGTCCCAAAGAACTGTCTTCCCCAAATTAGAAGTCAGGCTTCTTTTATACTAAAAGGGGAGGGGGTGTGGTTGGTTATTGTAAACTTCTTGGTGTCCCAATCCTTTGTTCTTGCAGCTGTCCACTAAGTCAGGTCACATGTTTCTGTAAACCTCCAACAAGCAAGTGTTATTCTCTGTTCTGCAACTTTTTATCTCTATAAGAGTGGAAAATGTTATACCTTAAAGGTCAGAGCCTGAGGATGTGTTATCCTGTATATTTCAGGCTATAGGCAACATTCTTAACTTGCAGCAAAAGCAATAGAATACAAAGGTTAAAGTAAAAGAAACAGATCGAATTTGGAGTCAGATTTGTTCTTCCCTATTACATTCCCATCTATACTTACAGTTTAGACAGTATTATTACTACCAGATAAGGAGTTGATGCAAGGAGAGCTTAAGTGACTTGCTAAGGTCGCAAAGCTAATAAGCCTCAGAGCTGTCTTCCAAGTTCACATCTTCACTGTCTGAGCCGCTGAACCTGTGACTGTGGCTGCAGTGTGTTCCTTTTTTGCAGTGGTGCTTCAGCGTCTTCCTCGTCCTGTCTACATTTCTCATGTCACTTAGTTGATTTCGCAGCATCTGCTCTAAAACTGACCATCAGACTGAAGGCTCTGGTCTGGGAAATACTCTCTGAAGACTCTCTTTCCCCCCCTGCCTCTGCTTCACACTGGAGCCGGGACTCCTTTCGGCTTTCCCTTACCTCATAATCATCAAATTAATAGGTATCTGAATTAAAATTTAAGTTTTAAAATTTAATGCATTTCTAATCAAATCACACCCATAAGCCGACCCAGCTTGTAGTCCTAGAAGAATTTATTGTTGAAATACCTGGGCAATTTTTTGTGCCCCTTCACTTCCACATGCTCATTATCTGTATCAGTTGGCTTCCACTGGAACAGAAGAAATAACATTGCAAAGCAATTCATTTGGACCCTTGTTTTTGCAATCTAGTGGACAGCAGTATAGCACAGAGGTTAAGAATAATGGCTCTAGAGTCAGATTACCTGGATTCAAATTCTGACTCTATGACAAAATAGCTGCCTGATTTGGGGGAAGTTTTCATAACCTCTCAGTGCCTTGATTTCCTCATCTACCTTGTAGTGCCTGGGCAGCAGTCAGCGTTCAACAAACGTTAGAATGTCACAGAGCGAGCGTCCACCCTCTCACTGTACTGAGCTACACGGACGTTCCCTTTCACCCAGACGTACGCGTGTTCTCCATGATCTCTCTTCACAAACACAGGGAGGCTTGTGCTTAATAATTACTGTTCAGAGCAAGTCTGTTAATTGGTCAGAGCAGAGGGACAAATATAGAACAAGTATTGTCCATATATATGGAATTCTTACTTAGGATTGATTTTCAAAGTTCCCATAGCTAGGACAGATTTTTCCAGCGTTCAGTTTTGGTTTGATTTTGTGGGTTATCGATTAGAAATAATAACCTCCCTGAAAGTGTCATAAAAATATAATCAAGATTGATAAAATTCCCTGGATAGAAACATGTCAAAATAATAACAAAGGCAACAGCAGCAGCAATAGCAAACATTATTAAAAAATTTGCTATCTCCCAGGCACTAAGTGTCTTACATGCATTATCTCATTTAATCCTCACAACAATGGTATGAATAGGTACTGTTGTTGCAACAGGGAAGAGCCAAATCTGACTACATGTTGGACCTGTTTCTTTTACCTTAACCTTTGCTTTCCACTGCTTTTGTTCACTAAAAGGATACTGTCTATACATAAGGGCCTGCCTCGGGGAACCCTGCCCCTCTGCCTGAATGTTAAATCAAAGTGCCTTTGTTCAGGGAAACATCCTGACCCTGTCCATACGGAGATTGCTGTAAGAAAGAAGAAATTAACACATCCCCTCCCGGAGGCTGGACATTCCAAGGGATATTTGCAAATCTTATGGCCTTTTTACTTTATTTTTTAAATTTTAAACAATTAATTAATTAATTTACTTATTTGTTTTTTGGCTGCATTGGGTCTTCCTCGTGGTGCACGGGCTTCTCATCGCGGTGGCTTCTCTTGTTGCGGAGCATGGGCTCTAGGCACGCAGGCTTCAGTAGTTGTGGCGCCCAGCCTCAGTAGTTGTGGCTTGCGGGCTCTAGAGCACAGGCTCGGTAGTTGTGGCGCACGGGCTTAGTTGCTCTGAGGCATTGGCCTTTTTACTTTACTTGCTCATCTCCTCCCCCATCTCTGTGCTATAAAAGAAACTGGCATCCAAACCCCAATAAGATGGTTATTTTGAGACACTAGTCTGCCGGCGTTCTGAATAAAGTTGTATTCCTTGCCTCAACACCTCGTCTCTGATTTCTTGGCCTGTCGTGCAGCGAGCAGAGCGAGCTTGGACTCAGTAACATTGTTGCTTGTACTTAAATGAGAAAACGGAGGCGTTACCCAACAATGCTGCCTAAGGTAGCAACAGCCCCACCCCAGTAGTTATTCTCTATTTCATTAACATTTTATTTTCTTCACAATATTTATCACTATCTAAAATTACTTTGTTTATTGCCCCTATTAATCACTGCTGTATCCCCAACTCCTAGAACCCGCCTGGCTGCCAATAATTGTTTGTTCAATGAATGAATGAGGCTTAAAAAGTTTAGGTACTTGCCCAAGGTCACATAGCCAGTAAGAGCCAGTATTCAAGCTGAACTCTACTGAACTCTAGAGTTTGAGGTGTGGTTCTTTATTGTAGCTTTTTATAGCTTGAAAGCCCCCTAGCTTACCCAAGCCTAGTATTTCGTGGATGAGGATACTGATGCTCAGAAAGGCTAAATTACTTCCCAGTATCACACAGACTGTTAGTGGTAGACCCAGAATCAGACCCCAGACTGCTTGCTGTGTTTTTGTACCATGAATTCAGCCTGAGGAGGAGGTCCTGTAAAATTGAAGGAAAATCCTGTACGTATGTGCTGTACATCATCTACCCACTTCTTCATGCCATAAACCTAAGTCACACTTGACACTTCCCTCTCTCTTACCACCCCCTTCATCTAATTAACTAATAAGTCTTGTCAGTGTACCTTCTAAATATAGCCCAAATCTTTCCACTTTTCTTCATCTCCACTAACCATCACCCAAGCCACCATCAGCACCCACCTAGGTAATTGTAGTAGTCTCCTGCCTAGTTTCCCCCACCTCCTCTTTTTAATCTATTTTCTCTAGAGTAGCCAGACTGATCTTCTAAAATGTGGGTCTGATTATACCACTCTGCCACTTAAAACATATCATTTATTTTAAGGTGCAATTTAAAATTCTTAATATGGCCTTTGAGGCTGTGGGGTCTGGCCCCAAAACACCCCTCCAGTCTCATCTTGTCCTACATATTCCTTTCTCATTTATTCTACAGCTCCACTGACCCTGTTTCCATTCCCGGAACATCACGCTCTTCTTTTCAAAGCTTTATTTCATGGTGCTCCCCTTCTGTGGACCATTCCCTCCAGCCCTGTGCCCCTCTTCCTCCTCTACCTGGCTGTTCATCCTCTGGGTCTCAGCCTACATGCCATTTCTACAGGGAAGTGTTCCCTGATGGACTCCTCCCAACCTCCCCTCCAACCAGGTTAAGTCCCCTATGATTGGTTCTCAGAAGCACCCTCTATTTTTCCCACACAGCATTTATTACAGTTATAATTAGGGACACTATTTGTGTAATTGTCTGTCTCTAATAGTCTCCTTCCCTAACAAGACTGAATCTCCAGTGACCATGCTGTATCATTCCCTGCTGATCTACAGGGCCTGAAACATAGCAGATGCCCAATAAATATTTATAGAGCATTCTGTAGTCTTCTTATGGATTTCTAATCTGGGTTGAAGCATCAGTGACAAAGCAGAAATGTTTAAGGAGAAGGAGACAGAGCATAAACACTGAAAACAGTCCAAGAGGTTTACCTACCCATTCCAGCCATTTTAGTAATATCCACTGGTGCATTTCTTCTTCCAGAAGAGTCAACGGCTTAGCTAAAGGAGTGCTGGGCTCTCCGTTTAAGTCTCAGGTTTGAGAGAGGCCTTACTTTTGACTCCTGCATGATAGACATGATCATTTAGATGGAGGAGGGTAAAGAAAGCTGCTGCTTGCTGTCCAAACATCAGCTGAGCACAGAAAAGCCATGTCTCTGCCGCAAGAGCTAGGTGTGTTGTCATCATGGGGCAAGTACAAGCTGTTAGAGTGAGAAGAGGGAGTCAGCAGTGCTGCCTGTCGGATGCTGTCTACATCTGACAGCACGGACTACAGGGAAGCAAAAAGCTCTCAAATGGAAGTGATCTAGAAAGACCTATGCTTGGATAGAGACTCATGTCTCAATATCTACAGACAGTTAATTTTAGGATTTGTTCAGCCTTTGGGTTAATGATGAATATGTTTGTTTCTAAATTAACCACAAAACTTGGCATTTAAAGTAATTCTAAACAAGCTACTTCAGAGATGAGAAAAACGTGGTTACATACATGAAATAGATCACATCACCAACTTTGCCCTTCATTACTTCTACATAGACAGCTAATTTTTTCATATTTTAGTGTTGGCTGACTATGGGTTTTCTGAAGTCTAACAGATTCAATAGGCCCAGTTCTGACAGAACTATCTGTAGGGAATAAAACCTTTGTTCCAAAAAAAAAAAAAAAAAAAACGGAATGAAACCAAACGACCATGGAAATCTAAGAATAATATTCTTCCAAATAGAACTCTTGTTTAGCTAATGCTTTTATGGAGGTCCAATGGATGAAAAAGGTCTTTTCTCCTATGAGTTAAAGTAATTCAATTTATACAGAAAGCACTAAGGGATAGGAAGTCACGTGACTGAATAACTTTTAAGGAAGTGTCCTAATTCATGGCATGTGTTTTAGAAAACAAATTATCTAGAATAAGCCATTAATATAAATGTTTTGTAACATTTATATGGGGGGGATCAATACTTCAGCTGCTGTAAATGCCACTATGATCATTCTGCTCTGCCTCATCAGATGATGTCAAGAATATAGCAAAAGTGCCTATAATTGATTGATAGAACCCGACAATATTATTAATGGAGTATAAAAATCTTGAGAAAAAAAAAAAAAACCCTCGCCATTAGCATCCTTGGCTTGTGTGTCCTTCCAAAAATTATTCTCATCAGTTTTCCAATGAGTTTCTCTCTGTTACATGAAGCAGAACCACTGTTAAAGGGATGTTTTTAAGACATAAACCCACAAGGATGACAAAATAAGAGAACATAGAATATAATTTTGGAAGCCAAGAAGCACATGGATGAGACGTCATTGACTTAGCAGATATTAGAAAGCCAGCAATTGGGAAAGTTGAGAACCAACCCAGTTCATACCTGAAACTTTGAAAGGCTCAGGAATTGGTGTCACCAGTTAATTCTAAAAGTAGGAGTTGAGGGGGCACTAAAATAAGGAGGATTGATTGAAAATGGGTTAAGAAGCAGTAATTTCCCCATTCCAGGCTACTGGGTAACTTCCCCTTCTGTACTGCCAACAGAAGAGGAGGTTTATTCTCTGGAGAGGGTTAAATCAAGGGTTTTTGGGTTAGAGGACAATAGGCACAGTTGAAATCAGAGAGTGCACCAAAAGCAGGGTGGAGGAACTAGGTTAATGTAAGCTGACTGATTGCTGAGCCTCTCCACTCACACCCCACCCACACTCCTCAGCCCTCTTCACCTCCAATCAGCTTTTTATCTTTCTACAATCATGTTTATGTAAACAACAAAGAACTACCAGATGTATCTGAGGAAAGCTTTTAATGGGACAGGTACCAAAACCAATAAACAGAAAAAAGCAACATGAGGAAGGCAAACTATGTAAAGATAAGAAAACTTAAACTATAATTAATATTTTCAGGTAATTTTTAAAAAGTATTGCATTCATGAAACAGGAGTAAGATGCTCTGAAAAAGAAATATTCAGAGAAATACCACCAATGATAGCATAAATGAAAAGAACAATAAAAGAGCTGGAAGATCAAGTTGAAAAAACTTCCAAGAAAGTAGAAAACAATAAGAGATGGAAAGCAGGAGAGAAAAGATAAAAAAATTAGAGGATGAGTTCAGGTGATTCAACATCCAAATCATAAGTTTCAGAGAAAGAAGACATAAAAAGGAAGGTAAGGAAATAATCAATGGAACTTCCCAAGAACCTTTTTTCAGGAATTGAAAAACGTGGAGTTTTCAGATTGAAATCACCATTGAATCATCTAAGCTCTCTAACATTTACCTTCCACACACTTTTTCTCAAGAAGCTGCCGGAGCCTGTGTTACACTAAAATGAGGAAGTAAATCAAGAAAGGAAGACAAAGCATAGAGGACACGAGAGATGGAACACAGCAGAAGGACAAAAGGAAGCCTGGAATGATAGGGAAGATGGATTTCAGGAGATCACAGCTACACTGGTGCACTAAGTATATTGGGTGTCCAGTCCAGACCTAGGCAGGTCAGGAAACACAGAAGATATTTCCTAATGAAGTTGATAGAATACCTCATGTGAGTGACTGTATTGAATGGGGAAATCAACAACTGGATTTTGAGATTGAATAAAAAATCTTAGCAAATGAGAGGGAAAAAATGACAATTATAAACTCCAGATGGGAGAAACATTATGCATGAGAGAAAAACCAATCCTAGTTTACAACATAGCTCAGTTGTTTTTTTTTTTTCATGGTTATAATAAAATTGACAATGAGTAGTGACCTTACCAAATTATAATATAGCTGTATTAGGAAGATGGTGATGGTGGATGGTTGAGGAGTATGGTATGTGTGGTGTGGGGAGAGGAGTAGAGATAAAGGCAAAAAATGCTTACCTTCCATAATGGGGGTCATTAGATTTTGCCTAAACCTGAAAAATCAAGAAGTAACATTATAAACATATATGTAGAAAAATGTAATTACCAGAAGAATCAGCTAAAAGAATTGAAAGCGTAATTCCTGAGGAAGGAGAAAGATTGGGCAGGCGGGCTGGGTACTACTGTTTTGTCTTAATCATTCTCATAAAACTCAGTGGCTCTTTAAACTATGTATGTGTATAATTTCTTTTTTTGTTTGTTTGTTTTTTTCCCCCCCATCCCTCCCACCACCCCCCTCCCACACCCTTGTGTATAATTTCTTTAAAAATAAAATCTTTTTTAAAAGACCATTACATTCTCATGTAATGGAATGAGAAAACTTTTTAAGATAACAGCTTTGAGATATAATTCACATACCATACAATTCACCCACTATTTTTTTAGTATATTCACAGAGTAGTGGAACCATCATCACAATCAGTTTTAGAATATTTCACCACATCTAAAAGAAACCTTGTACTCATTAGCAATCACCCCTCATTTATTCTGGGCATTTCACATAAATGGAAAAATAAGACATAAACATCTGGTCCTTTGTGTCTGGCTTCTTTCACTTAGCATAATGTTTTCATGTTCTATCCATGTTGTAACATGAATCAGTACTTTATTTCTTTTTATTGCCAAATAATAGTCTGTTGCATGGGCATACCACATTTTATTTAGCCATTCCTTAGTTGATGGACATTTAACCACTGGACCACCAGGGAAGTCCCTGGAAGTAAACACCTTTATTAGGGGCGTAGTTTGATACAGTTTTGTGGGGGAGGGCAGTTTGATATATCAGAATGTGAAATGTACTTGACTTTTGACCAGATTTCCCATTTCTGGGTATTTGACCTAAGGAGAAAAATTATATGTTGGGGAAAAAAATGTGTCTTTATTTTACCACTTTATAATCTCATAATATCAAAAACTTAGAAATTAACTTAAATGTCTTTCAAAAGGAAACTGGTTAAATAAATTATGATGCAAACATAAAATATTTAGGCAGTCATTAAAAATGATGCAGGTATAGTATTTTTTTTTCCATGGGAATCTATGCATCATACTGAGTAGGGCAAAATGAGATTATTGAATACATTCATGAGAAGATCCCACTTGTGTAAAATACATTTATGCCTAGAGAGATTTTTCGGAATGATGTCCAAAATGTTAACAGTGATTATATACTAGTGGTGGAATTTTAGGTGATTTTTAAACTTTATTCTTTGAACCTTTTGTATTTAATTTAGTTAAAAATCAACCTCTGTAATTTTGGGGAGAAAATTATAAAACTATTGTAAAAGACTATGCCTTTTAGAAGTCAAATTTTTGTACTTAATCAAGGCTTGAATTTTAGTTAAATACCCTTCCCCTATCATTATTTTTTAAAACCTCAAAACCATCTACTAAAGGCATAAAGAAATTCATTATTGTGGTGATTATATTCACTTGGTGTGGAACTCTTGTCTTGGGCTCTTCCTTCAGAGAATTTTATTATGTGTTTTAGTCTTTCTGGAGTTCTTTCTGTGTGGAGGTAGGCCAGGTATTAGGACTCTGGGGTCGTGCCAAAGCTAATCATTAGGAGCAGGCTAAAAAGATTCTCCATGTGTTCTGGTTATTAGGATAATTGTTTGGGGTTCACATATTATCTCTTCCACTCTTTTATCCTCCTTTGCAGGAGAAAAACATTAACAACAACTTTCATTTTCTTTGAGCTTGTTATGAGTTAGAAGCTGTTCTAAATACATTTCATATACTTTACTCATTTAATCCTCACAGCAATCCTGTAAGGTTGATATTACAATAATGTTATTTTACAGATGAGGAAACTGAGGAATAGAGAGGTTCAGTAATCTAGCCAAGGTCACTCAGCTAGGGAATGCAGAGCTGGGGCTGGAGCCCAACTGAGTCTGGTTCCTAAGTACCTGTGATCTTAACTGCTGCACTCCACTGCTTCTCTGACTTTCCTTCTAAATATGACTACAGACACTTCTTGCTGGTTTACTTTGTTTCTCCCCCAAACTGTCATTTCTACCAGAAATGCCAGGAAGACTGAGTTAGTGAGTACACCTGACTGGACTTTCCTGCAACAGATGCTCTATAGAGTCATTTCTTTGCTGTTTGTATGTCTATCCATTGATTCTCTTAGGATTTTATTTACCATTTCTTTGACATCATCTTCTCTGAAATGTTTGCATTTCTTACTCCTTGAAGCTGGAGATTCATCTGGGAAAATTAAGTCACGTTAGGTGTTTCAACTTTGCATCAGGACCCATTAGAAGAGTGCTTAGTGCTAAGGCAAGGAACATTCCCTGCTCTTTCCCAAGACCACATGGCATTCTCAGCCCCAGGCGGTGCAGGATGCCTGGTACCCTGCCTGATCTTTAAGTCTGACCACATGGGGAAAACATAATTTTTATAAGGGTATAGTTTATTCAGATTATAAGAGCAATATATAGTCATGGTAAAAGTTTTTGGAAAATACCAAAAGTATAAAGAAAAAAATTAAAAGCACTTGTAATCCTGGGATAACCACTAGAAACTATAATTTCCAAGCATGTCTGTCTTCTCTTAAAACAATTTATATTCATTCATGAAAACTATATGTCTTCTAAATAAATGATTTACAGATGATGATTTTAGAAAATGCCCCTCCATGGAATTTAGTGGGTAGGATTATTGTTAAATTGAAAGATGTACTAAAGTTGGTGAAATTTAAATTTCTCAATTTTATACTCCAGCTTGATTTTTTTTATTGAAGAAATGAAATAATTATGCATATTGAAAAACATTAGTATGGAATCAAACAAAAAGGTATAATGACCTCAGTGGTTTTATTTGCTCTGGCAAATGATTTTTCCATTTATTTTTGCTGAATATGAGCTGCATATACAGTTTGTCTTCAACTGATGCTTATGAATTGACCAAAAAGAAGATTCATGTGTACAAGAGTGAGATCTACCTGAAATACCATTTAAAATTTAATTTTGGATATTTGTAATATTGGTTGTTATTGTTTTACTGTTTCGTTGTGACTGAAATCTAGTAAAAATTATTTAGGATATTATCCTATTTTCCTGGGAAAAGAGTTTTAATCAACAACAAAAGAAATGCATGTGATATGACGTTACTAGTAATAATTATGGTAAGTTTGAGTCAAGTTGAAATAGCTTGTACTGAACATTATTTTCAAAAAGCCATTTCTTAAGAGAATGACTGTAAGGAGTGTTTGTAGATGAAACTTCTGTAATCAAAAAGCCTATATCCTCTTGTGTTTTCCAGGCATCTGGCCGGCTGAAGAGGTTTTGGCTTACTACTGCCTCAAGCACAGTGATGTATTCAGGTACAAAGCGGCACCTAAAAATTTGTTTAGTGCACTATGGGTACTGTGTCTGCATATTAAAGATTGCCATGATTACATTCTTCAAATTAAACTGTTAAAAAAATATATATATAAGAAAGGAAGGTGAGGTGTGTTAGGGCGAGAGAGAGACATGGACATATATATACTAACAAACGTAAGGTAGATAGCCAGTGGGAAGCAGCCGCATGGCACAGGGAAACCGGCTCGGTTCTTTGTGGCTGTCTGGAGGGGTGGGATAGGGAGGGTGGGAGGGAGGGAGACAAAGAGGGAAGAGATATGGGAACATATATATATGTATAACTGACTCACTCTGTTATAAAGCAGAAACTAACACACCATTGTAAAGCAATTATACCCCAATAAAGATGTTAAAAAAAAAAAAAAAAAGAATATAGAGAATAGGACTGATCTATTTTACTAATCACCACACAGAGCAGTTAAATGGCTCAGTTACAAGAGCTGGAACAGTATCTAGGAGGTATAAAGATTTGGCCAGCTGTCTTTTTGCAGTTTTTATGCTACGCTGGTCTTTGCTTTTTAATTTCTGTAAGGGGATTTGGAGGTGTATGACATTGTTTGGCCTCCTGGGTAGCAGTCACATGTTTTGCCTCTCTTGGGAACGTGATTGGTCCGTAATGGAGTCATCAGGCCTCCCTGAGCACCTCTTTATTCCCTTGCTGACATCATTTAAATCCTAGAGCTGGTGAACCAGGAACAAGGTCTTCTGCCCATTCATTAATAGACGGCCCAGCCAGTGACATTATTGAGAGCAGACATTTGGAAGGATAAAAGAGAAGGGAAGAAAGAGAAATAAAGAGATTATCCCATTATGAAGATAGTAATGCAGTGTACTCTATACAACAGATATAGTACTGAAGTGCTAATGTATAAAGGGAAGATGAGACTTCAGTGACAGAAGCAGGGGGAATAGATATTTGGGAAAGGAGGAATTTGGAAACCTTTCAGATACTGTGTGGAGGTATGGTAAAGACCGAACTCTGCAGGACTGAGTCTACTCTCTTAAGCAAATAGAGTGTGTACACTGAATAAAACTTAGAATGGGGAAAACTAAGAAAGGCTCACAATATGCATTATTCAGCAAACATTCTGAGTATCTACTATGGGCTAAGCTTTATTTTAGGCACTTAGGATATAATAAACATAAAAATCTCTGCCCTTGTAAGTAAAATAGATAGCTAGTGGGAAGCAGCCGCATGGCACAGGGAGATCAGCTCGGTGCTTTGTGACCACCTGGGGGGGGGATAGGGAGGGTGGGAGGGAGGGAGATGCAAGAGGGAAGAGATATGGGAACATATGTATATGTATAACTGATTCACTTTGTTATACAGTAGAAACTAACACACCACTGTAAAGCAATTATACTCCAATAAAGATGTTACCAAAGGAAAAAAAAAAAAAAGAAAGGAAGAAAGAAACAAAGGGAGGAAAGGGGAAAAAAGGTCATGGTGAAAACATGTTGCTTCTGAAAAAGAAATCTGAATTGCCTTTGGGCACTAATATTGCACAGCAAGCTTTTTGCTATATGTCAAAGGCTTTTGATTTCCACTCAAGGCATTTTATTTCACTTTGATTTTGGGGAAACAAAAGTGAAGCTTCAATCAATCCTTACCGATTGTGATGGTCAAAAAAAACAATAAAGACATTCTTTAAACTTCTGCTAGGGAAGTCACTACAGAACATTTGATAAATAAATACCCCACAGCCATTATTTAAAGATGCCATCCCACCCTTGATTTTAAAGGCATTTTATATACCCAAGACAATATGTATTTGTAAAATATAAATTACTATTACAGATTCATGCTATGGAAATGAATGTTTTCAACTGTCAATGTGCATTATAGATTAAACCCATGGGTGGGATTCAGGAAAAAGAAAAAACTCCTTTTTTAAAGAAATGCTGAAGATGTTTGGTAGACCCAGAAAATATGGGTTTTTTCATTTTATTCTCATTTTATAAAAGTCATCCAATATATGCTTCCTGAATAGCCCATTATGATTCCAGACAAGCCGTTAGTGATCATTTTAACAATATATACTTATAAGATTGGGTGTGTGTTTTAACAATATGTATTTACAAGATGGGGTCAATAATATGTAGTTTTTGAAGCTCTGTGGGTCCATATTTACCAACCAGTCTGTAATTGCTTTGAACAACTAAATACTCATTATGTGTATTTCAGAATATGAATGTCCTTGCTTGGCTTCTTTTCCTCCTCTTCCTTCTCTTTTCACCTCTCCCTCCCTTGATTGTCTCTCTCTTTCTCTCTTTTTTTATCCTGTTGAGGAAATAAACTTCCCAAACTGGGAAGAAGAAACGATCTCTTAAAGAGTCTAAGCATATAAAGTAAGAACAGGGCAGTATTGAATTGGGCTGCAGAGCTGCCCTAGAAGTCTGGCATCTGCTCATCTCACTGTGCTTAAGCTTGCCTGGAGCTCCAATCAGCGAGCCCTGGGCCCGGGCAAGAATGTCACACATTGAGGGCTGATATTTAGGCACAAAGAGGAAGGTAAGTGCAGAGTGCCAGACTGTACCCCCCCACCCCCCCCAGACTGTCAGCTTTAACTCTGAGCTGCTTTACTTGTGAGAGGTGAAGTCAGAGTCACTACTTGAGCCTGGGTTTGCTGGCTTAACCATATTATGTCCCTGCATTGTTTATTCACTGTGTTGTGTTGGGGTCAATTGTGATTTAAGTGTTAATTGCTAAATGCTCTTTGTGTAATTGTTCTTTATGGGGGCGGTTCA